>NC_091191.1:1089527-1092027 GCF_040958095.1 Procambarus clarkii
AGAGAGAGAGAGAGAGAGAGAGAGAGAGAGAGAGAGAGAGAGAGAGAGAGAGAGAGAGAGAAAGAGAGAGAGGCAGGCACCATGTAGGAGATTAAGATATGAAAGCTTAGATATGATTGGTTAAATAAAACCAAACCAACCACATCAAAGCTTTATTTGCGAGGAAGGTGTCATAGAGAGAACTCGCTAAGCCTATAAATACAGGCTTCCTGTCCCCGACAACGGGCGCTAATCGCTCCAAATTTGCCCTTAAACGAAGCGAATGAGGGACAGGGCTCCTCTGAACATACTCAATACCCATGATTTTATTCATCTTGATGTGTTCATCTTGCTGTACTCACCTCTTACGCAGGAGGGAAAAAGGGAGGTTGCCCTACGGCTCTTGGGCCCCGCCTCTCGACTATTAACAAACACGTGTGTGTAGTTACCAAACACACTTGTCTCTGTTTTATCTACATTATAAGACGCGTAAGACCTTTTTTTGTTCTACTTTTCTGTAATACGCAAATAAAACTAAATTGCTTAACAGCCAATTACAACCCTTTTTTTTTAAGTTTTTTTGACAATTAAAATGAAAAAATATTAATAATCATTCGTGGATAATTGAATAATAATGTTCAAAAGTTACACTGTAGTGTGAAGTGATCAGTTCATTTCATATTTAATTGTGAATGAGTTATTGAAGGTCGATGAACAGTAGTTGATAACAGGTGTTGAACAATAGCTGCTACCTGGTGTTGAACAGTAGTTGATAACAGGTGTTGAACAATAGCTGCTACCTGGTGTTGAACAGTAGTTGATAACAGGTGTTGAACAATAGCTGCTACCTGGTGTTGAACAATAGTTGATAACAGGTGTTGAACAATAGCTGCTACCTGGTGTTGAACAGTAGTTGATAACAGGTGTTGAACAATAGCTGCTACCTGGTGTTGAACAGTAGTTGATAACAGGTGTTGAACAATAGCTGCTACCTGGTGTTGAACAATAGCTGCTACCTGGTGTTGAACAATAGTTGATAACAGGTGTTGAACAATAGTTGATAACAGGTGTTGAACAATAGTTGATAACAGGTGTTGGACAATAGTTGATAACAGGTCTTGAACAATAGTTGATAACAGGTGTTGAACAATAGCTGCTAATAGATGCTAACAATAAAAATAGATGCAGACATGTGTTAGACAATAGGTACTAACAGGTAATGAAACCCAAACCATTAACGACTGTGAATGACGCTTGTTTCACAGTACCGTTCCTCAGAACCAATCACAAACAACTTTTACCACAAACAAGGTTTTAACCACACAAAAACAATGTTGCCGTTTGGTTTTGTTAAGCCAGAGATTAAAACAACCCAAGTGAAAGTATATATTTTTTAATTACTTAATTAGACATGTATTTTAGAGAGAAGTATTGGCTTATTAAGAGTATAAATGGGTGAATGTTTTTGGTGCTAAAATTACCTTATTTTCGAGTCCCGAAATTTGTGTTTGGATTTTTTTATGTCTAGTTAATTGAGATATGTTTTTCCCCAGATTTTTGTACATTAATCGTGATGGGAGAGTGTACGCACGCGGCGCGCGCACGTGTGTGTGTGTACTCACCTAGTTGCTCCCCTAGTTGTGTTTGCGGGGGTTGAGCTCTGGCTCTTTGGTCCCGCCTCTCAACCGTCAATCAACAGGTGTACAGATTCCTAAGCCTATCGGGCTCTGTCATATCTACACTTGAAACTGTGTATGGAGTCAGCCTCCACCACATCACTGCCTAATGCATTCCATTTGTCAACCACTCTGACACTAAAAAAGTTCTTTCAAATATCTCTGTGGCTCATTTGGGCACTCAGTTTCCACCTGTGTCCCCTTGTGCGTGTTCCCCTTGTGTTAAATAGACTGCCTTTATCTACCCTATCAATTCCCTTCAGAATCTTGAATGTGGTGATCATGTCCCCCCTAACTCTACTGTCGTCCAGCGAAGTGAGGTTTAATTCCCGTAGTCTGTGTGTGTGTGTGTGTGTGTGTGTGTGTGTGTGTGTGTGTGTGTGTGTGTGTGTGTGTGTGTGTGTGTGTGTGTGTAATTACCTAAGTGTAATTACCTAAGTGTAGTTACAGGATGAGAGCTACGCTCGTGGTGTCCCGTCTTCCCAGCACTCTTTGTCATATAACGCTTTGAAACGCTTGTCATATAACGCTTTTGTGTGTGTGTGTGTGTGTGTTCACCTTGTTGTGTTTGCGGGGGTTGAGCTTTGCTCTTTCGGCCCGCCTCTCAACTGTCAATCAACTGTTTACTACCTACTTTTTTTCCCATACCACACACAAACACACACCCCAGGAAGCAGCCCGTGACAGCTGACTAACTCCCAGGTACCTATTTACTGCTAGGTAACAGGGGCATTCAGGGTGAAAGAAACTTTGCCCATTTGTTTCTGCCTCGTGCGGGAATCGAACCCGCGCCACAGAATTACGAGTCCTGCGCGCTATCCACCAGGCTACGAGGCTCCCCGGAC
>NC_091191.1:1097027-1114527 GCF_040958095.1 Procambarus clarkii
CGTTAATTTAAACTCCAATAAAAAAAAATTGACCTCATACATAATGAAATGGGTAGCTTTATCATTTCATAAGAAAAAAATTTGAGAAAATATATTAATTCATGAAAACTTGGCTTATTAGGCAAATTGGGCCTTGCATAGTAGGCTGAAAAGTGCGTTCTGGCTACTAGGTACGACATATATATATATATATATATGTCGTACCTAGTAGCCAGAACTCACTTCTGAGCCTACTATTCAAGGCCCGATTTGCCTAATAAGCCAAGTTTTCCTGAATTAATATATTTACTATAATTTTTTTCTTATGAAATGATAAAGCAACCCTTTTCTCTATGTATGAGGTCAATTTTCTTTTATTGGAGTTAAAATTAACGTAGATATATGACCGAACCTAACCAACCCTACCTAACCTAACCTAACCTATATTTATAGGTAAGGTTAGGTTAGGTAGCCAAAAAAAGCTAGGTTAGGTTAGGTTAGGTAGGTTAGGTAGACGAAAAAACATTAATTCATGAAAACTTGGCTTATTAGGCAAATCGGGCCTTGAATAGTAGGCTGAGAAGTGCGTTCTGGCTATTAGGTACGACATATATATATATATATATATATATATATATATATATATATATATATATATATATATATATTGATCCACTCTTCTCTATACCCATAAATATACATTTACTCTTTTCCCTTTACTAAATATTTATTGATCAATTCTCTTTTTACCCTTTTTGTTTAGACCCTTGACCCCCTAGTTTATACACGATTTGGCCAGTATCTTCACTTTTACTCCCTTATTTTGCCAGTATCTTCACTTTTACACCCTTATTTGGCCAGTATCTTCACTTTTACTCCCTTATTTGGCCAGTATCTTCACTTTTACACCCTTATTTGGCCAGTATCTTCACTTTTACACCCTTATTTGGCCAGTATCTTCACTTTTACTCCCTTATTTGGCCAGTATCTTCACTTTTACACCCTTATTTGGCCAGTATCTTCACTTTTACACCCTTATTTGGCCAGTATCTTCACTTTTACTCCCTTATTTGGCCAGTATCTCCTCTTTTACACCCTTATTTGGCCAGTATCTTCACTTTTACACCCTTATTTGGCCAGTATCTTCACTTTTACTCCCTTATTTGGCCAGTATCTTCACTTTTACTCCCTTATTTGGCCAGTATCTTCACTTTTACTCCCTTATTTGGCCAGCATCTTCACTTTTACACCCTTATTTGGCCAGCATATTCACTTTTACACCCTTATTTGACCAGTATCTTCACTTTTACTCCCTTATTTGGCCAGCATCTTCACTTTTACTCCCTTATTTGACCAGCATCTCCTTTTTTACACCCTTATTTGGCCAGCATCTCCTCTTTTACACCCTTATTTGGCCAGCATCTTCACTTTTACACCCTTATTTGGCCAGCATCTCCTCTTTTACACCCTTATTTGGCCAGCATCTCCTCTTTTACACCCTTATTTGGCCAGCATCTTCACTTTTACACCCTTATTTGGCCAGCATCTCCTCTTTTACACCCTTATTTGGCCAGCATCTCCTCTTTTACACCCTTATTTGGCCAGCATCTTCACTTTTACACCCTTATTTGGCCAGCATCTTCATTTTTACACCCTTATTTAGCCACCATCTCCACCATTTTCCCATATTTACCAGCTAAATGTGTCATCTGTGTCTCCCCTTGTTTATAAAGTTGTCCACTCTAACTCTACATCATTGATCGAGTGTCCATTTGGGTCATGTACTCATCACAGTTTCCTCACTCCTGTAACTGATATATTGACGGCTTCCGGATTGCTCGACCGGTTACAAGAACCAGACAAAAGCGATCAAAATAGTCGCTTTGCCAAAATGGATACTAAGTGACGCGGGGTTAATGTGGCACAGGTGATGATTGTGGAATGTTGCACAGGTGATGATTGTGGTATGTGGCACAGGTAATGATTGTGGAATGTGGCACAGGTGATGATTGTGGAATGTGGCACAGCTGATGATTGTGGAATGTGGCACAGCTGATGATTGTGGAATGTGGCACAGGTCATGATTGTGGTATGTGGCACAGGTGATGATTGTGGTATGTGGCACAGGTGATGATTGTGGTATGTGGCACAGGTGATGATTGTGGTATGTGGCACAGGTGATGATTGTGGTATGTGGCACAGGTGATGATTGTGGTATGTGACACAGGTGATGATTGTGGTATGTGGCACAGGTGATGATTGTGGAATGTTGCACAGGTGATGATTGTGGTATGTGGCACAGGTGATGATTGTGGAATGTTGCACAGGTGATGATTGTGGTATGTGGCACAGGTGATGATTGTGGTATGTGGCACAGGTGATGATTGTGGAATGTTGCACAGGTGATGATTGTGGAATGTGGCACAGGTGATGATTGTGGAATGTGGCACAGGTGATGATTGTGGTATGTGGCACAGGTGATGATTGTGGTTTGTGGCACAGGTGATGATTGTGGAATGTGGCACAGGTGATGATTGTGGAATGTTGCATAGCTGATGATTGTGGAATGTTGCACAGGTGATGATTGAGGAATGTTGCACAGGTGATGATTGTGGAATGTTGCACAGGTGATGATTGTGGTATGTGGCACAGGTGATGATTGTGGAATGTGGCACATGTGATGATTGTGGAATGTGGCGCAGGTGATGATTGTGGTATGTGGCACAGGTGATGATTGTGGTATGTGGCACAGGTGATGATTGTGGTATGTGGCACAGGTGATGATTGTGGTATGTGGCACAGGTGACGATTGTGGTATGTGGCACAGGTGATGATTGTGGTATGTGGCACAGGTGATGATTGTGGAATGTGGCACAGGTGATGATTGTGGAATGTGGCGCAGGTGATGATTGTGGTATGTGGCACAGGGTATGTATGGTATTCGAAGCCCTGATGCCCAGTAGTGGTACTCCATCCGGATTGAAAGTGATTCACGTTTTCTTTAAGTAATTTGACTAAGTGATTTGACAAATCACTTTTCTTTAAGTGATTTGACTTGTGTTCCTGTTGATAAGAAAATATAGGGAGGTAAGTCAATGGTATGTCTCTCTCTCTCTCTCTCTCTCTCTCTCTCTCTCTCTCTCTCTCTCTCTCTCTCTCTCTTTTTTTTTTTTTTTTTTTTAAACTAAGACTAGGATTCATAAGGGATGCCTAATAACATACCTAGTGAAACTGCAAGCAAGAGCTGTTATCCTACCTCAGCTCATCTGAAGCCTACACCTAGAAACTCATTTATTACATAAGAGTATACTTTGAAACTAACACAATGGGAACTATCATATATTAACTTATGTAAGCTAAGTTGAAACCTACTCCTAGATGCCCATTTATTTCATGAGCCTGGTATTTTTTGCTTTAGAAGGAATAGCCTTTATTCATTAAAAAACATTAAGTAACAATCATATAAGGAACAGGATGAGCTTGTAGCCAGCTGTGTGCCAGAGTCTTCATGTGAACAGTTGACCTGATCTCCCGTGTATCAATCTGTTGAGCGAACAAGTTCCAGATGCGAGTAAGTCTCGGAAGGAATGAACGCTGATGGAGTGATGTTCTTGAGAATGGCACTTCCAGCATGAGACTGTTGAAGGTTGAGAGCCTAGTGTTACGAGTGGGAACTACTGGTACTCCACGGAGTTGGGCCAAGTGCGGAACTTTGAGGATGTTGGCCTTGTACATAACAGTAAGACCAACAACGTCCCGACGGTGTTGCAGACTCTGATGTTCAGACCGTTCCCACCAGACTTGGTCAAGACTAGATATAAGCCTTCTAGCCCGTCTCTCCACTTTGTCCAACAGTCTGACGAAAGATGGGGGGCAAGCAATCCAGGAAAGGGGTGCATACTCAAGATGGGAGCGAACTTGAGCTTCATATAAGGTTTTGCATCCCTTGCTGTCAAGAAGATATGAGATGCGCCGTAGTGCTGTAAGTTTCCTGGCTGCCTTTTTAGCTAGGTTTATCACATGGCTCTTCATTGTCATTGAAGAGTCGAACTTCATTCCCAAGATGTCAAATTCTTCTGTGAACTCCAGGGATTTGCCACCCATTTGCAGTTCTGTCCGATTCGCCATGTGCAGTCTAGTTATCATCATCGCTTGAGTCTTCTCAGCCGCAAATGTGACCTGCCATCTCCTACCCCAGGTAGAAATTGCTGAAAGTTTGTGATTAATGATTCTTGCAGCAGTTAGCATTTCCTCCTTTCTGTATGTAAAGGTTAGAGTACAGTCATCAGCATAGGCTTGAGCTTCAGGAATGAGATGAAGAAGATCGTTGAAATAAACATTCCACAGCAGAGGGCCAAGCACACTACCCTGTGGAACGCTGGCACCAATTGAGTGTCTCTCTCTCTCTCTCTCTCTCTCTCTCTCTCTCTCTCTCTCTCTCTCTCTCTCTCTCTCTCTCTCTCTCTCTCTCTCTCTCTCTCTCTCTCTCTCTTTCTCTCTCTCTCTCTCTCTCTGTCTCTCTCTGTCTCTCTCTCTCTCTCTCTCTCTCTCTCTCTCTCTCTCTCTCTCTCTCTCTCTCTCTCTCTGTCTCTGTCTCTGTCTCTGTCTCTCTCTCTGTCTCTCTCTCTCTCTCTCTCTCTCAGTCTCTGTCTCTGTCTCTGTCTCTGTCTCTCTCTCTCTCTCTCTCTCTCTCTCTCTCTCTCTCTGTCTCTGTCTCTGTCTCTGTCTCTGTCTCTGTCTCTGTCTCTGTCTCTGTCTCTCTGTCTCTGTCTCTGTCTCTGTCTCTGTCTCTGTCTCTGTCTCTGTCTCTCTCTCTCT
Source organism: Procambarus clarkii (assembly GCF_040958095.1). Classification (NCBI taxonomy): domain Eukaryota; kingdom Metazoa; phylum Arthropoda; class Malacostraca; order Decapoda; family Cambaridae; genus Procambarus; species Procambarus clarkii. The sequence continues at coordinate 1,101,825 of NC_091191.1, forward strand.
CTCTCTCTCTCTCTCTGTCTCTGTCTCTGTCTCTGTCTCTATCTCTATATCTATCTCTATCTCTATCTCTGTCTCTGTCTCTGTCTCTGTCTCTGTCTCTCTCTCTCTCTCTCTCTCTCTCTCTCTCTCTCTCTGTCTCTGTCTCTGTCTCTGTCTGTCTCTGTCTCTCTGTCTCTGTCTCTCTCTCTCTCTCTCTCTCTCTCTCTCTCTCTCTCTCTCTCTCTCTCTCTCTCTCTCTCTCTCTCTTTCATTCTCTCACTCAAAGCAATTAGTGACCAGCGACCAATGCTCTCCCTCAATTCCTTAATTATTGTCATCTCCATGGCCTTCCATACACCTGATTTATTGCCCCATTTGCTCCTCCTGTTCCTGTTCTAATTAATTCTTCCTCTCCTCCTCCTCCTCCTCCTCCTCCTCCTCCTGATCCTATTAATCCCTTTCTCTCCTCTTCGTGCTTATTCTTGTCTTATTTCTCCTATTCTCCCTGTTCCTTTTTCTTTCTCCTCTATGTACGTCTTCTCCTACTTTATATTTCTCTCTTTCATCTTCTTCCTATTCTCTTCATATTTCCCTTGTTTCTCCTTCTCTTATTCGTTTTCGTTTTTCTCCTCTCATCATTTCATTCGTCTCTCTCTCTCTCTCATTCTCTCTCTCTCTCTCTCTCTCTCTCTCTCTCTCTCTCTCTCTCTCTCTCTCTCTCTCTCTCTCTCTCTCATTCTCTCTCTCTCACTCTCTCTCTCTCTCTCTCTCTCTCACAAGGAATGAATTCACAAGATGTATTCATTCCTTATTCCTGAAGATATTCCCGATAGGAATGAAACATTGTAGAAAATAAACCATTCAATAATTTCTATAGTTTCTTTACCATTAATTTCGGTACCTTGATTGCTCTTCTTAATCCCAAGAGTAAGAAAATAGTTAGACGCATAGAAAGATTATGTCACAAGATCAACAACGCCAGCATTGTGGTCATATTTGATCAATTATGCTTAAAGGAACGCCTACTGCCCTAAGTATTACTTGAGTTATACTATAATTAGTAGTTATTCTACAATTGGTAGAGTTATGCTATAATCTTGAGGTTATCTTGAGATGATTTCGAGGCTTAGTGTCCCCGCGGCCCGGTCCTCGACCAGGTCTCCATCCCCAGGAAGCAGCCCGTGACAGCTGACTAACACCCAGGTACCTATTTACCGCTAGGTAACAGGAGCATCAGGGGGTGAAAGAAACATTTTGCCCATTTGTCTCCGCCTCCACCTGGGATCGAACTCGGAACCTCAGGAGTACGAATCCGAAGCGCTGTCCACCCAACTGTCAGGCGCGTATTATAGTAGTTATTAGTAGAGTTATGCTATAATTAGTAGAGTTATACTATAATTAGTAGAGTTATAATGAGGTAGAGTTATAGATAGCAGAGTTTTCCCTGGATTTCGGTAACTTTATTGTTCTTGATAATACTGATACCAAGAAAATACCCGCCAAACACACACCGAAACTACGACGTTGGTACAACGTTCGAACAAGTTTTAACACCTCCTAACCAGTTATAACAACCAATATAGCAAGTTGTAACAACGTTCTAATACGTCATAAACACGTTAAGCCAAGATGTAACAACTTCATTACAAGATGTAACAAGCGGAAAATAGAGACAGTTTCGGTTTGTGTTTCCAGGGTAGAAGCAGAGAAAGCGTGCACTATAAGATGAAGAACCCAGCGGTAGTACAGGTCCTAGCTCCGCCTCCCTCTGACCCACCAGCCAAACTTATGGCAACAGTAGGACATCAGCCCCTCAGTCTAGGAGACATCAACACTCCTTCACGATGAGTCAAGACTTCCCTCTGGGGCGACGAGGAATTGGGAAGAAAATTCTGCACTTGTGTTCGTCTCAAACAAACAGATCGAAGGGATCGCTTGGCGTCTTGCCTGAGAATCTTTTTCTCTGGGTCTATTTTTTTATGTTCTTCGTTGTGGCTTAAGTCCAAATGGTGTTGCGTTCTTGTTATTAAATTAATAATGCCGTCGGCATTATTGGGGAACCGGTCGGCCGAGCGGACAGCACGCTGGACTTGTGATCCTGTGGTCTCAGGTTCGATCTCGGGCGTCGGTGAGAAACAATGGGCAGAGTTTCTTTCATCCTATGCCCCTGTTGCCTAGTAGTAAAATAGGTACCTGGGTGTTAGTCAGCTGTCACGGGCTGCTTCCTGGGGGTGGAGGCCTGGTCGAGGACCGGGCCGCCGGGACACTAAAGCCCCGAAATCATCTCAAGATAACCTCAAGATGCAGGTAAAGAGGTGTTTGTTTACAGTAGCTCTTTCTAGATTGATATAATTAATACAATTATTATAATTATTATTAGGAGAAATAGATGGTTTGATGAATGACGTAGACAGCATGAGGTTCTTGATGGTTGAGCATCTTGTGTTGTGGGTACCATGTTCTGTCTAAGCAGCAAGGACAGGTGAGGACCTCTGTCTTATACTCAAACAGTAAGGCTTTTCAATTCCCTTTACGGGCTATTCATGCCCGTGCCACCTCTTGGGTGGCTTAATCTTCATCAATCAATCAATCTATTCTCTGATTATATTCCTCGCAGCACATCTTCTGTGCCAGGAGAGTACGACGGAGACAGGATATGTGTATTTTAATTTCTCTCTTCTTGTATTCGCTTCCTATTGGAAGTGTATAGTGAAAGGAAGTGGTTGGGCACCATTCCTTTCCCTCCGTCCCATCCCAAATCCTTATCCTGACCCCTTCCAAGTGCTATATAGTCGTGATGGCTTGGCGCTTTTCTCTGATAGTTCCTTCCTTCCTTCCTTCCTTCCTATTTGCTTCCTTCCATCCTTCCAATTTGCTTCCTTCCATCTCCCTACACGCCCCTGTTCAGTCCCTCAACTGCTCTTTTACTCTCCTCTATCCCTACTTCCCTCTTCAATACTCTCTTCTTCGCCTATTTCTCATTTGTCATCCAATCATCTTTCTCTCCTTTCTCCCTTCCACCAACTTGTTTCTCAGTTCAGATCTCTTACATCGTCTGACGCTAATAACTTTCCCGCTACCTTCATCTTCGTATCCCTTCCCTCCCTCCCACTTCCCTTCCCTTATTCCTCCCCCCTCACTTCCCTTCCCTTCAGCATTGCCCAATAAGGCAGCATAAAAGATAGACGCAATTCTTAATTCTCTCTAATATGCTTTGCTTCTCAAAGTACTTCTCCCCCTCTCCCTCGCTACTTCCTCCTCTCTCTCTCTCTCTCTCTCTCTCTCTCTCTCTCTCTCTCTCTCTCTCTCTCTCTCTCTCTCTCTCTCTCTCTCTCTCTCTCTCTCTGTGTTTGGGTACCATTCCTTCCCTCCCTATCCCATCCAAAATCCTTATCCTGACCCCTTCCCAGTGCTATATAGTCGTAATGGCTTGGTGCTTTCACCCTGATAGTTCCCTTCCCTTCTCTCTCTCTCTCTCTCTCTCTCTCTCTCTCTCTCTCTCTCTCTCTCTCTCTCTCTCTCTCTCTCTCTCTCTCTCTCTCTCTCTCTCTCTCTCTCTTCCCCTCCCTACACCCCTCCTCCCCATTCCCCCTCGCTACACTCTTCCTCCCCTTAACGATGAGGTGGCAGCAAATATCATGCGTACAGGGGACTCTATAATTGGGAACCTCAAACAGCAGAAGGGTTCCCTCTTGCTATTTCAGGCACAGAAATAGCAGAAGGAACGTCTGTGGTGATCATTAGAAGAAGCCAATAAGCCAGTGTGGCTTTGTGGCACTCGGAAGGGTTATGAGGACCAGGAGCTGGGGTTATGAGGACCAGGAGCTGGGGTTATGAGGGCCAGGAGCTGGGGTATGAGGGTCAGGAGCTGGGGTATGAGGACCAGGAGCTGGGGTATGAGGACCAGGAGCTGGGGTATGAGGGCCAGGAGCTGGGGTATGAGAACCAGGAGCTGGGGTATGAGGACCAGGAGCTGGGGTATGAGGACCAGGAGCTGGGGTATGAGGACCAGGAGCTGGGGTATGAGAACCAGGAGCTGGGGTTATGAGGGTCAGGAGCTGGGGTTATGAGGACTAGGAGCTGGGGTATGAGGACCATGAGCTGCGGTATGAGGGCCAGGAGCTGCGGTATGAGGACCAAGAGCTGGGGTATGAGAACCAGGAGCTGGGGTATGAGAACCAGGAGCTGGGGTTATGAGGACCAGGAGCTGGGGTATGAGGACCAGGAGCTGGGGTTATGAGGGTCAGGAGCTGGGTTATGAGGACCAGGAGCTGGGGTTATGAGGGTCAGGAGCTGGGGTATGAGGACCAGGAGCTGGGGTATGAGAACCAGGAGCTGGGGTTATGAGGACCATGCAGGAGCTGGGGTTATGAGAACCAGGAGCTGCGGTATGAGGACCAGGAGCTGGGGTATGAGGGCCAGGAGCTGCGGTATGAGGGCCAGGAGCTGGGGTATGAGGACCAGGAGCTGGGGTATGAGGGCCAGGAGCTGGGGGTATGAGGACCAGGAGCTGGGGTATGAGGACCAGGAGCTGGGGTATGAGGACCAGGAGCTGGGGTATGAGGACCAGGAGCTGGGTTTTAAAGACCAGGAGCTGGGTTATGAGGACCAGGAGCTGAGGTATGAGGCCCAGGAGCTGGGGGTATGAGGACCAGGAGCTGGGGTATGAGGGCCAGGAGCTGGGGTATGAGGACCAGGAGCTGAGGTATGAGGACCAGGAGCTGGGGGTATGAGGACCAGGAGCTGGGTTATGAGGACCAGGAGCTGGGGTATGAGGGCCAGGAGCTGGGGTATGAGGACCAGGAGCTGGGGTATGAGGACCAGGAGCTGGGGTATGAGGGCCAGGAGCTGGAGTATGAGGACCAGGAGCTGGGTTTTAAAGACCAGGAGCTGGGTTATGAGGACCATGAGCTGGGGTATGAGGGCCAGGAGCTGAGGTATGAGGACCAGGAGCTGGGGTATGAGGACCAGGAGCTGGGGTATGAGGGCCAGGAGCTGGGGTATGAGGACCAGGAGCTGAGGTATGAGGACCAGGAGCTGGGGGTATGAGGACCAGGAGCTGGGTTATGAGGACCAGGAGCTGGGGTATGAGGGCCAGGAGCTGGGGTATGAGGACCAGGAGCTGGGGTATGAGGACCAGGAGCTGGGGTATGAGGGCCAGGAGCTGGAGTATGAGGACCAGGAGCTGGGGTATGAGGGCCAGGAGCTGGGGGTATGAGGACCAGGAGCTGGGGTATGAAGACCAGGAGCTGGGGTATAAGAACAGAGTGAATAAACGGTGCAAAACCAATTCGATCATCGAGGATCGAACGGCTACCCTGTAATAAGTGAGGCCGTCGCTGTACCGTCCAATCAAAGTGGAAGGACGACTGAACAGGCTGCGTTACCAGGGAGGGTTAAGAATAATGACGTTATTGGAGTAAGTTAACGCATTAACTATGTCCCTCGAGATGTTACCCTTACAGCAGCTGTTGATGCCCTTCTTGTTGTACTGTATAAGGTAAATCAGAGCAAGTCCTGAACAGACAGAGGATAATTATTGTTAGTAAACAATGAACTCACAATAACTTGATGTATCCAGAGCCAGGCGTGGCGTCTGGAGTGACCTCAGGACGAGGGTTCGATCCCAACCTTCCTGATCCAAATATTTTCTCATTTCTTGTTCGTACTGTGGTCGCTGGAATCCTTGCAAGCTAATTCCAACACCATTAGCAAGATTATATCACTAAATAATTAGCTACACACCATTGTTTATAAGGAAAAGGGTTTCCAAGTTATAGATTTGTGGGACAACTTTGGTAATGAGTTAAGTTAACATTCTGGTAATGACCTCCACCTGGATGTAGGAGTGTAATTAGCAGATAAGTATGAAGATTTAAGCTAATTATGAGAGTTGGAAGCACCCTCTTATCGACAGATCACTTGAAATACACATTAACTCATACTGTGCTTGGCTAAACTCATTGTTTGTGGAAAGCCTCGAAGCATTATGCTGAAAAGAGAGAAGCTAAATGCTTGTGTAAATCCAAAAAATCCTGACAATTCAGCTATAAGCGAAACAAAGTTTTAATTCAATAAAACACATCAAGTTGCAATTTTCCCAACCTCAGCATAATGCTTTTAACAAAGGAACACAATTGGTTGACCAGACCACACACTAGAAGGTGAAGGGACGACGACGTTTCGGTCCGTCATAGACCATTATCAAGTTGATTGTGGTCCAGGATGGACCGAAACATCGTCGTCTCTTCGATTTCGATTGGTCAACATTTTTCAGGCCATGTTATTGTGACTTTCCATCTACATAAGGAACACTTTACAAAGTGCTAGTCATGATGCCTTTTAACCAAGATGCAAAAAGTAACTGCGAAGCAGAATTGGAATGCCCAAGAGGACGATGCTCTATTACCCGATATTAATTGTAATACAATGAAATCAAAATAAAGAGAATTATCAATGTGAAAATCAGACGGACTCTGGTGATCACCAGGACGCTGGTTCGAACCCCCTTTTATGCCTCCAGCTGAGGGGGTATTAATTCAGTTCAAAACTTCAACAGCATAGTAATCATTGGCGACTTGAATAACCCCAAAGTTGATTGGAATTCGTCATCACGTCAGGAATTAGGTAGATTAATCTAAATAATTGAGGGACAAGGAGAGGGAAGGGGAGGTAAGGGGGCAAGGAAATGGGAGACGAAGTAGAGAGGAAGGAGAAGGAGGAGGAGGAGGAGGAGGAGGAGGAGGAAAAGGAGGAGGAGGAGGAGGAAGAAGAGATGAGAGGAAATTGGGAATAGGTCGAACACATTTACATAATGCATTTTTTTTCCTCATCACTGTTCCCCTGTTTTTGAAGGGGGAGGAGGAGCAGAGGACGAGAGGGGAGGATGATGCTTTACTCTCTCTCTCTCTCTCTCTCTCTCTCTCTCTCTCTCTCTCTCTCTCTCTCTCTCTCTCTCTCTCTCTCTCTCTCTCTCTCTCTCTCTCTCTCTCTCTCCCTCTCTCTCTCTCTCTCTCTCTCTCTCTCTCTCTCTCTCTCTCTCTCTCTTTCTCTCTCGCTCTTTCCCTTATCCCTCCCTCTCTCTCCACCCTGTTTATTGTAATTCCACATACGTCATTATGTGACGTATGTGGAATACGTCACATAATATAAACGAGTCTACGAATATCTTTATTAATTTAACTCTATTATTTTAGAATAATTTAACTATTTTAAATTATTTTATTAAAGAATATTAAATATCAGTTCGTTAAATATTAGTTATATAAATATATTCAATAATAAATTTTTTAGTTATTTACTTACGCTCTCATAAACGAACTATATAGCATTAAAGTCATATTGTATCACTCATATTGTATTAAAAGTTATATTCGTTATAATATATATACACCTAAGTCTGTGTATGATGTGTTGGGAGTTTTGACACTAAACATGTAGAGCTTGCCACAAGAGCCGTCAGGGAGCGAGGGCGCTAATGTCGACCCTCCACCATCTCCTCTGAGGCGGAAAACGTTTGCGAAATTGACTCTTTAGAAAACTCCCGCCAAAAAACGTCTTTTTCCCAGCCACAAACCAGGTCTAAGCGCCCTCTAAGTGACCGTTTTCGGCAACTCCACCGTAACCTGGCGTCTCTGGTAAACACACCAATCACATTTCTCCCCCTCCAGGATACTTAGTTCTGGTTGGCTGAGTCTCTTGCAGCGGTTTGTTTATTGGCTATCAAGAGAGTATACCATCATGGCTGACAGGTTTGTTGCCGAAGGGGGGAAACTCCACTCCATTGGTGGTGTAATATTGGTAACAGTTTTGTTGAAATTGCTAACTGGATTCGGTTACGCTTGGAGTCAATATTTTTAATAAAGAACACTGATCGTTGCCTGAGAGCGCGCGCCTACATTGCCCAATACCCTCCGCTGTAATCATCAACACCACCTCCAACACCTGACTCAACTTCGTTACTCCTTGAATACACATGACCACCAACGCCGTCCTCGAACTCCGACCTCAACGCGATCGTCTCCAGCGGTGACCCAGGGCAGTCTTGTCGCTCTCGAGGATGGTCCTTGGGACCCCTCCTATCACTTCCCGAAGGTCCTGCTTGGGGTGGCCAAGCACTTTAGCCTGAGTCAAGAGAGTCACCGCGTTGTTCCGTCAAGAATGCCAGAGAGAGTTCAACGCTTTTCCGTCGACGATTTCGGACGCTGTCACTCTTTTACCCATCGATAATTCCTGACAAAGTCGAGGTTTACAATGGATAGGTGGAGAATGTGGTGCTCCACGTCCTCGTTAGAACATACGGAAGCGTTTGTGCACGGAGAGTGCGGCTAGACGTGTGTGGCACCCCAGCTCTTCAAGCAGGTGCCAGGGGGGAAGGGGAGGGAGGGAGGGAGGCCACTTGCCCCACAGGTAGCGGGTTGAGGTAAGTACAAGTGCCAGGGGGGCCAATTAGGAGGGCAAGCCGTCTTCAGCTGCTGGATGCGTCCCATGCCGGGACCATTGGCAGTAATTACAGGGAAGCAACACCGTGCGGACCCACACAACCGCGCCTCTCACCGGAGGGAAGAGAAATGATCCCTCTGTGTCGAGTAAATGAGCCTTGTTTATGTGTTATTGTTGCAATAATGAAAGAGATAAACCGACCCAGAGACACATCTTCATGCATGCCTTGTTCTCCAGAGAATCTGCACGACACCAACGCCCAAGATAATATTTACACAAAACATTCCCTGAAGTTTTCAGTCTCCAGGAACCCCGCGACGATGCTTAAAGAGGAGGAGGACGAGGACGAAGACGAGGAGGAGAAGGAAGAGGAGGAGGACCAGAGGAGGAGGAGGAGGAGAAGGAAGAGGAGGAGGACGAGGAGGAGGAGGAGAAGGAAGAAGAGGAGGACCAGAGGAATTCCTGGGATTCACAGAGACAACTCAAGCCGAAAACTGAGCTGCCCCTCACCCTAGGAGGCTGTCGCAGGGTGAGAGAGAGAGAGAGAGAGAGAGAGAGAGAGAGAGAGAGAGAGAGAGAGAGAGAGAGAGAGAGAGAGAGAGAGAGAGAGAGAGAGAGAGAGAGAGAGAGAGAGAGAGACTGGCTCATTGTGAGAGAGAGAGAGAGAGAGAGAGAGAGAGACTGGCTCATTGTGAGAGAGAGAGAGAGAGAGAGAGAGAGAGAGAGAGAGAGAGAGAGAGAGAGAGAGAGAGAGAGAGAGAGAGAGAGAGAGAGAGAGAGAGAGAGAGAGAGAGAGAGACTGGCTCATTGTGAGAGAGAGAGAGAGAGAGAGAGAGAGAGAGAGAGAGAGAGAGAGAGAGAGAGAGAGAGAGAGAGAGAGACTGGCTCATTGAGAGAGAGAGAGAGAGAGAACACAAGAATAAATGTATGTTCATCTCCTCCTCATTAATAAAGATTGAGTTTCCACCTCAGGTGAAACCTTCATATTTCTGCCTAGATGTAATACCTTCGTCTTTACCGTGTCATTAGTACTAAATATGTGCTGCAATACATACGAATGCGCTCACGTATTTGATATATTTATTTTCCCTCGTGATCATACATTTTCAAATACATATATATACATATGTATAAGTGTGTGTGAGTGTTTGTGCAAGCGTTCCCTCAGGCAGGTGTGTACGAATGCACGTATATATGGGTGAATCACCTTAGTAAGACAAACTGCGACAACTCCGAGCGTTCGGACCGCTCCCAGGGGGGGCCAGATCGTTGGAGGACCCTTTTTCAGGAGAGCCTGGAGACCGGGCCCCCTGACACAGGCGCCGGGGGTGGTGGTGGTGGGGGGGGGATGGTGTCCGCTTTCTCATGAGTGTGTGTGTGTATTGAGACCAAATGTTGGGTGCTGTGGTATACGTGTGTGTGTGTGTGTGTGTGTGTGTGTGTGTGTGTGTGTGTGTGTGTGTGTGTGTGTGTGTGTGTGTGTGTGTGTGTGTGTGTGTGTGTATACTCACCTATTTGTGTCTGCAGGAATCGAGCATTGGCTCTTGGATCCCGCCTTTCCAGTCATCGGTTGTTTACACCGATGACTCTTGTCCCATTTCCCTATCATATCTAGTTTTAAAATTATGAATAGAGTTTGTTTCCACAACCTGCTCCTTAAGTGCATTCCATTTTTCCACTACTCTCACGCTAAAGGAAAACTTCCTAACATCTCTGTGACTCAACTGAGTTCCCAGCTTCCACCCATGTCCCCTCGTTCTGTTACTATTCCGTGTGAACATTTCGTCTATTTCCACTCTCTCAATCCCCCTGAGTATTTTATATTTTTCTATCATTTCCCCCCTTCTCTCCCTTCTTTTTTCTAGCGTCGAAAGGCACAGTTCCTTCAGGCACTCTTCATACCCCATCCCTCGTAACGCTGGGACGAGCCTCGTTGCAAACTTCTGAACCTTTTCCACTTTCCTTATGTATTTCTTCAGGTGGGGACTCCATGATGGGGTTACATACTCTAAGACTGGCCTCACGTAGGCAGTGTAAAGCGCCCTAAATGCCTCCTTACTTTGGTTTCTGAATGATGTTCTAACTTTTACTAGTTCGTTGCTGTGAATGGGTATATCTAATACTTGTACGTGGGTATATCTAATACTTGTACTAATACTGTGCCGGCATATCTAATACTTGTACATTGATGTGTCTACGATAAATCATTGAGGACATATAATGGGATCGAACCTGGGTTGCTAAAATCCTAAGTAACACGCTCTACCTTATGAACCACGAGGCTCACAATGACAAGCATCATGGCACAGTCGGTAGTGCGTGTGTCCCCGAGGGATCCAGAGATGCAAGTTCGAGCCCCTCATAGGGCCTACGTGTGTATATATAATACATTGGTTACACATGATACAAAACTGTTCATATTCTCGTATGAAAATATGTAAATACATAAACATTCATAAATACAAAACATATAGATTACGTTGGTGTGTTGCATTATGTTGATTGGATGTTGATTGATAAGCGAATATTGTTATTGCTTTGATGTGTGAAAGTTGTTTAAACGTGTATGATACAGAGAGCCGACTTGATTGTGGATTTGCTTATTTGCGTGCTTGTATGTTTGTGCAACTGGGTGATTCTGGGAGTTTGCGGGGAATGTGTGTGTGTGTGTGTGTGTGTGTGTGTGTGTGTGTGTGTGTGTGTGTGTGTGTGTGTGTGTGTGTGTGTGTGTGTGTGTGTGTGTGTGTGTGTGTGTGTGTACTCACCTATTTGTACTCACCTATTTGTGCTTGCAGGATCGAGCATTGACTCTTGGATCCCGCCTTTCTAGCTATCGGTTGTTTACAGCAATGACTCCTGTCCCATTTCCCTATCATACCTAGTTTTAAAAGTATGAATAGTATTTGCTTCCACAACCTGTTCCCCAAGTGCATTCCATTTTTCTACTACTCTCACGCTAAAAGAAAACTTCCTAACATCTCTGTGACTCATCTGAGTTTCCAGTTTCCACCCATGTCCCCTCGTTCTGTTATTATTACGTGTGAACATTTCATCTATTTCCACTTTGTCAATTCCCCTGAGTATTTTATATGTCCCTATCATATCTCCTCTCTCCCTTCTTTTCTCTAGTGACGTTAGGTTCAGTTCCTTCAGCCGCTCTTCATATCCCATCCCTCGTAACTCTGGGACAAGCCTCGTCGCAAACCTCTGAACCTTCTCCAGTTTCTTTATGTGTTTCTTCAGGTGGGGGCTCCATGATGGCGCGGCATACTCTAAGACGGGTCTCACGTAGGCAGTGTAAAGTGCCCTAAAAGCTTCCTCATTTAGGTTTCTGAATGAAGTTCTAATTTTCGCCAGTGTAGAGTACGCTGCTGTCGTTATCCTATTTATATGTGCCTCAGGAGTTAGATTAGGTGTCACATCCACTCCCAGGTCTCTTTCTCGAATCGTTACAGGTAGGCTGTTCCCCTTCATTGTGTACTGTCCCTTTGGTCTCCTGTCACCTGATCCCATTTCCATAACTTTACATTTACTGGTGTTAAACTCCAGTAGCCATTTCCCTGACCATCTCTGCAGCCTGTTTAAGTCCTCTTGGAGCATCCTACAATCCTCGTCTGTCACAACTCTTCTCATTAATTTTGCGTCATCTGCAAACATTGACATGTATGATTCCACTCCTGTAAACATATCATTTACGTAAATTAGAAAGAGGATTGGTCCCAGCACCGATCCTTGAGGTACTCCACTTGTTACTGTTCGCCAGTCCGACTTTTCGCCCCTTACCATTACCCTCTGGCTCCTTCCTGTTAGGTAGTTCTTCACCCATACTAGGGCCTTTCCGCTTACTCCTGCCTGCCTCTCAAGTTTGTATAGCAGTCTCATGTGCGGTACCGTATCAAAGGCCTTTTGGCAGTCAAGAAATATGCAGTCTGCCCAGCCTTCTCTGTCCTGCCTTATCCTTGTTACTTTATCATAGAATTCTAAAAGGTTTGTTAGGCATGATTTCCCTGTCCAGAACCCATGTTGGTGCTTGTTTACAAACCCAATGCTCTCCAGGTGCTCAACAAGTCTTAGCCTAATTATTCTTTCAAGTATTTTGCAGGGGATGCTTGTCAGTGATACGGTTCTGTAGTTAAGTGCCTCCTCCCTATCACCTTTTTTGAAAATCGGTACGACATTTGCCTCCTTCCAGCAACTGGGCAATTCTCCCGACATAAGTGACTCATTAAAGATCATTGCCAGAGGCACGCTGAGAGCCTGCGCTGCCTCTTTAAGTATCCAC
>NC_091191.1:1117027-1119527 GCF_040958095.1 Procambarus clarkii
CTGTCAGCCTTACCTGTCAGCCTTACCTGTCAGCCTTAACTGTCAACCTTACCTGTCAGCCTTACCTGTCAGCCTTAACTGTCAGCCTTAACTGTCAGCCTTACCTGTCAGCCTTACCTGTCAGCCTTACCTGTCAGCCTTACCTGTCAGCCTTACCTGTCAGCCTTACCTGTCAGCCTTACCTGTCAGCCTTACCTGTCAGCCTTACCTGTCAGCTTTACCTGTTAGACTTACCTGTCAGCCTTACCTGTCAGCCTTACCTGCCAGCCTTACCTGTCAGCCTTACCTGTCAGCTTTACCTGTTAAACTTACCTGTCAGCCTTACGTGTCAGCCTTATCTATCAGGCTTACCTGTCAGACTTACCTGTCAAACTTACCTGTCAGCCTTACCTGTCAGCCTTACCTGTCAGCCTTACCTGTCAGTCTTAACTGTCAACCTTACCTGTCAGCCTTACCTGTCAGCCTTACCTGTCAGCCTTACCTGTCAGCCTTACCTGTCAGCCTTAACTGTCAACCTTACCTGTCAGCCTTACCTGTCAGCCTTACCTGTCAGCCTTAACTGTCAGCCTTACCTGTCAGCCTTACCTGTCAGCCTTACCTGTCAGCCTTACCTGTCAGCCTTACCTGTCAGCCTTACCTGTCAGCCTTACCTGTCAGCCTTACCTGTCAGCCTTACCTGCCAGCCTTACCTGTCAGCCTTACCTGTCAGCCTTACCTGTCAGCCAGAGGGGGAGAGAGAGAGAGAGAGAGAGAGAGAGAGAGAGAGAGAGAGAGAGAGAGAGAGAGAGAGAGAGAGAGAGAGAGAGAGAGAGAGAGAGAGAGAGAGAGAGAGAGAGAGACAGACAGAGAGAGAGAGAGACAGACAGACAGACAGACAGACAGACAGACAGACAGACAGAGAGAGAGAGAGAGAGAGAGAGAGAGAGAGAGAGAGAGAGAGAGAGAGAGAGAGAGAGAGAGAGAGAGAGAGAGAGAGACAGAGAGAGAGAGAGAGAGAGAGACAGAGAGAGAGAGAGACAGACAGAGAGAGGGAGAGAGACAGAGAGAGAGAGAGAGAGAGAGAGAGAGAGAGAGAGAGAGAGAGAGAGAGAGAGAGAGAGAGAGAGAGAGAGAGAGAGAGAGAGAGAGAGAGAGAGAGAGAGAGAGAGAGAGAGAGAGAGAGAGAGAGAGACAGACAGAGAGAGAGAGAGACAGACAGACAGACAGACAGACAGACAGACAGACAGACAGACAGACAGACAGACAGAGAGAGAGAGAGAGAGAGAGAGAGAGAGAGAGAGAGAGAGAGAGAGAGAGAGAGAGAGAGACAGAGAGAGAGAGAGAGAGAGAGACAGAGAGAGAGAGAGACAGACAGAGAGAGGGAGAGAGACAGAGAGAGAGAGAGAGAGAGAGAGAGAGAGAGAGAGAGAGAGAGAGAGAGAGAGAGAGAGAGAGAGAGAGAGAGAGAGAGCGATAGAGAGAGAGAGAGAGAGAGAGAGAGAGAGACAGAGAGACAGAGAGACAGAACAAACAAACAGATCCATACACTTTGAGCAAAAGACCTCTTTATCATCAATCCTTTCAATACATTATTCAACCTCTTATCTGTATCATCCCTTCGTGCCTCTCTTCATCCCTATCTCCTCCTTTCCCACATTTATCTCTTCCTTTCCGGCTGACTCGCCGAGTCCTGAGTCCAATCCCCAAGCCTCTTGCTCCTTCCCTTTGGCGCATTTCAATTCATTCACTCTCGCTTTTGCTCCCTCCCTCCCTCTGCCCCCTTCCATCCCTCTCTCCCCTCTCTCCCCTCCCTCCCTTCCCTCTCCCCCTTCCCGCCCTCTCCTACCGTCCGTCTCCAGTTGCAAGCATCGACGCGACATTTCCTAGACGTCAGCTGGAGCAGTAAATTGTTTCCAGCGCCTCAGCCGGTGTTGTTGTTATTGCTACAGCAGGATTGGGGAAAGGTGGCGTCCATTACCCTTGAGTGCATGAGGCTATGAGTTGTCACTCCTGGGAGGTGGTCACTCCTGGGAGGTGGTCACTCCTGGGAGGTGGTCACTCCTGGGAGGTGGTCACTCCTGGGAGGTGGTCACTCCTGGGAGGTGGTCACTCCTGGGAGGTGGTCACTCCTGGGAGGTAGTCACTCCTGGGAGGTGGTCACTCCTGGGAGGTGGTCACTCCTGGGAGGTGGTCACTCCTGGGAGGTGGTCACTCCTGGGAGGTGGTCACTCCTGGGAGTCACGGGATCTCAAACACTAACAACGGGAGAGTTAGGGTCACGACACATATCTTGTACTGCCTCGTCTGGGGCATTACAAGTCAGTGTTAACACTGAAAATCACAACTTTTCCCACACCCTGTATGGCTATTTGATGGAACTTGAGACCAAACCCAAGAATTCCCATGTATATAATTCTCACCAATGCTGCAGGAATGTGTTCAGCATGCACGTAGAATGTTCAGCATGTACGTAGAATGTTCAGCATGCACGTAGAATGTTCAGCATGCACGTAGAGTGTTC
>NC_091191.1:1122027-1127027 GCF_040958095.1 Procambarus clarkii
AATCGTTACAGGTAGGCTGTTCCCCTTCATTGTGTACTGTCCCTTTGGTCTTCTGTCACCTGATCCCATTTCCATAACTTTACATTTACTGGTGTTAAACTCCAGTAGCCATTTCCCTGACCATCTCTGCAGCCTGTTTAAGTCCTCTTGGAGGATCCTACAATCCTCGTCTGTCACAACTCTTCTCATTAATTTTGCGTCATCTGCAAACATTGACATGTATGATTCCACTCCTGTAAACATATCATTTACGTAAATTAGAAAGAGGATTGGTCCCAGCACCGATCCTTGAGGTACTCCACTTGTTACTGTTCGCCAGTCCGACTTTTCGCCCCTTTCCATTACCCTCTGGCTCCTTCCTGTTAGGTAGTTCTTCACCCATACTAGGGCCTTTCCGCTTACTCCTGCCTGCCTCTCAAGTTTGTATAGCAGTCTCATGTGCGGTACCGTATCAAAGGCCTTTTGGCAGTCAAGAAATATGCAGTCTGCCCAGCCTTCTCTGTCCTGCCTTATCCTTGTTACTTTATCATAGAATTCTAAAAGGTTTGTTAGGCATGATTTCCCTGTCCAGAACCCATGTTGGTGCTTGTTTACAAACCCAATGCTCTCCAGGTGCTCAACAAGTCTTAGCCTAATTATTCTTTCAAGTATTTTGCAGGGGATGCTTGTCAGTGATACGGGTCTGTAGTTAAGTGCCTCCTCCCTATCACCCTTTTTGAAAATCGGTACGACATTTGCCTCCTTCCAGCAACTGGGCAATTCTCCCGACATAAGTGACTCATTAAAGATCATTGCCAGAGGCACGCTGAGAGCCTGCTCTGCCTCTTTAAGTATCCACGGTGATACTTTGTCTGGTCCAACAGCTTTATTTGCATCCAGTGTTGTCAACTGTTTCATTACATCCTCTGCTGTCACCTCTATATCTGATAGTCTTTCATCTTGGGTAATCTCTTCTAACAATGGGAGCTGCTCAGGCTCGGTTGTGAACACTCCATGGAATTTTGCATTCAGTACCTCGCAGATTTCCTTGTCGCTTTCTGTATATGCCCCTTCTGTTTTCCCCAGTCTTGTCACTTGGTCATTTACCGACATCTTCCTTCTTATATGGCTATGTAGTAATTTTGGTTGCTTTTTCGCTTTGACTGCAATATCATTCTCATAATTTCTTTCCGACACTCGTCTTATGTTAATGTAATCATTCCTAGCTCTGTTACATCTAATCCTGTTGTCCTCTGTCCTTTGTCTTCTGTACTTCCTCCACTCCCTCCTGCTTCTCACCTTTGCTTCCTGACACTGTCTATTAAACCATGGGTTATTATATTCCCTCCTGCTTTTTTCCTTTATTGTTGGAATAAATCTATCTTCAGCCTCCTTGCATTTCAATATGACTTGGTTCATCATACCTTGTACTGTTTTTCCTCTAAGTTCTTCCTCCCACTGCACTTCTCCCAGGTAGTCCCTTATCCTTCTGTAGTCCCCTTTTCTGTAATCAAGTCTCCTTTCCCGGACCTCTTGTCCTTTGGTCACAATTTTAAGCTCCATCATGTAGTCAAAGACTAGGACACAATGGTCACTAGCGTGTGTGTGCGTGTGTGTGTGTGTGTGTGTGTGTGTGTGTGTGTGTGTGTGTGTGTGTGTGTGTGTGTGTGTGTGTGTGTGTGTGTGTGTGTGTGTGTGTGTGTGTGTGTGTGTGTGTGTGTGTGTGTGTGTGTGTGTGTGTACGAGGTGGCAACATTCAGAGTGGAGCATGTCGTGGCTCAGGTGGGCATCTGGTGCGCTAGTAAGGCGAGGTCAGACCCAAAACACTGACGATAACAACACTATCAAAGTCCACATAGCACTAACCAAGCGTTGTTCCGGTTTCCAAGGAAAACAAATTATTATACTAGTTAAAAAAATAATGTATGAAATAAAATAAAAATAAATCGAATTGTTTTACTATTATTATTATTATTAACTAACCACAAAAATGTCGTCAAATCATTCTCATGAAAAAGCACGTTTAATTGGAAGAGAAACAGCCAATTGAGAGACAGATATGTAACTGCCAATTCCAGCTTGATAATAGTAGTGTTGCTCTTTCTTCCTGTGTTTGAGTGTCGAGTGTCGAGTGTCGAGTGTTGAGTGTCGAGTGTTGAGTGTTGAGTGTCGAGTGTCGAGTGTCGAGTGTTGAGTGTTGCGTGTTGAGTGTTGAGTGTTGCGTGTTGAGTGTTGCGTGTTGAGTGTTGAGTGTTGCGTGCGTTACTCTGCCTAGGTCTGTTGTGTGAAAATACGTTTTGACCAGTTCGTTTTGACCAGTTCGTTTTGACCAGTTCGTTTTGACCAGTTCGTTTTGACCAGTTCGTTTTGACCAGTTCTTTTTGACCAGTTCGTTTTGACCAGTTCGTTTTGACCAGTTCTTTTTGACCAGTTCGTTTTGACCAGTTCGTTTTGACCAGTTCGTTTTGACCAGTTCGTTTTGACCAGTTCGTTTTGACCAGTTCTTTTTGACCAGTTCGTTTTGACCAGTTCGTTTTGACCAGTTCTTTTTGACCAGTTCGTTTTGATCAGTTCGTTTTGACCAGTTCGTTTTGATCAGTTCGTTTTGACTAGTTCGTTTTGACCAGTTCGTTTTGACCAGTTCGTTTTGACCAGTTCGTTTTGACCAGTTCGTTTTGACCAGTTCGTTTTGACTAGTTCGTTTTGACCTGTTCGTTTTGACCAGTTCGTTTTGACTAGTTCGTTTTGACCTGTTCTTTTTGACCAGTTCGTTTTGACCAGTTCTTTTTGACCTGTTCTTTTTGACCAGTTCGTTTTGACCAGTTCGTTTTGACCAGTTCTTTTTGACCTGTTCTTTTTGACCAGTTCTTTTTGACCAGTTCGTTTTGACCAGTTCGTTTTGACCAATTCTTTTTGACCTGTTCGTTTTGACCAGTTCTTTTTGACCAGTTCGTTTTGATCAGTTCGTTTTGATCAGTTCGTTTTGACCAGTTCTTTTTGACCAGTTCGTTTTGACCAGTTCTTTTTGATCAGTTCGTTTTGACCAATTCTTTTTGACCAGTTCGTTTTGACCAATTCTTTTTGACCTGTTCTTTTTGACCAGTTCTTTTTGACCAGTTCTTTTTGACCAATTTTTTTTGACCTGTTCTTTTTGACCAGTTCTTTTTGACCAGTTCGTTTTGACCAATTCTTTTTGACCAGTTCGTTTTGACCTGTTCTTTTTGACCAGTTTGTTTTGACCAGTTCGTTTTGACCAGTTCGTTTTGACCAGTTCGTTTTGACCAGTTCTTTTTGACCAGTTCGTTTTGACCAGTTCGTTTTGACCAGTTCTTTTTGACCAGTTCGTTTTGATCAGTTCGTTTTGACCAGTTCGTTTTGATCAGTTCGTTTTGATCAGTTCTTTTTGACCAGTTCGTTTTGACCAGTTCGTTTTGACCAGTTCTTTTTGACCAGTTCGTTTTGATCAGTTCGTTTTGACCAGTTCGTTTTGACCAGTTCGTTTTGATCAGTTCGTTTTGACCTGTTCTTTTTGACCAGTTCGTTTTGACCAGTTCTTTTTGACGAGTTCTTCTAGACGAGTTCTTTTTGACGAGTTCGTTTTCTGTGTACTGTAGCGGAGAAGAACAGAGAATCTCCCAAGACAGGAGAAACAGTAAAGATAATCCGGAAAAAGTTGTATTTGTCCCTCATGTAAGACTTATGCAAACATGTTCCTTGTTCCGTGTAAGCTCTGCGTTCCTCACCGGAGGTGGACAACCAGACTGTTACTGTAACGCCCACGCTCTCAATGTAAAAAAGGACCCTCCCTGCGCTTAGCGTAGGGCTTGTACGTAGGGTTCCCGAGGGCCCCCAGCCTCTACAACATCGCGTAGACCTATGCGCTTAGAACGGAGGATACAAGGAAGTAGGGAGGGGCCTCCAGGCCTCAGATAAGATGGGTGGATGCAGAATTCTGACTTGAGAACAGCACAGTAGACCGATCAAGACCAGGTCAATCACTCTGACCCCTAGGACCAACGTGGAAGGTTCCTGGGCTGACTGACTGACTGTCGTGTAGAGCAGTCAAGCACTCAAACGAGGAGTCACAATAACGTGGTTGAAATATGTTGACCAAACCAAACACTAAAAAGTGAAGGGACGATCAACTTGAAAATGGCCCCAGGACGGACCGAAACGTCGTCGTCCCTTCACTTTCTAGTGTGTGGTTCGGTCAACAGTCAAGTACGTCCTCCCTGATGACTGTCAAGCCGCCTCCCGTTCCCTAGTGTGACACACTCCCCCGTCAAGCAACGCTTCAAGCATCGTCTTGGCCTAAGGCAGCACGTGCAAGCACTCAACCCCACGTCGCGCGAGAAATCTGAATTTGTGGTAAATTTGTGTCGACTTTTCAGGGGAGGTGGAAACCCGAGGGTACTCATGGAGATGCATCTTAATGGGGGAGAATGTTTTGCATATCTAAGATCAGTTGTGGGAAACTGACCTGGAAAATGTATGCGTGCTTACGGGTGTGTTTATACATGTGTGTGGCTTTATATACATATGTGTGTGTATATATATATATATATATATATATATATATATATATATATATATATATATATGTCGTACCTAGTAGCCAGAACTCACTTTTCAGCCTACTATTCAAGGCCCGATTTGCCTAATAAGCCAAGTTTTCCTGAATTAATATATTTACTATAATTTTTTTCTTATGAAATGATAAAGCAACCCTTTTCTCTATGTATGAGGTCAATTTTTTTTTATTGGAGTTAAAATTAACGTAGATATATGAACGAACCTAACCAACCCTACCTAACCTAACCTAACCTATATTTATAGGTAAGGTTAGGTTAGGTAGCCAAAAAAAGCTAGGTTAGGTTAGGTTAGGTAGGTTAGGTAGACGAAAAAACATTAATTCATGAAAACTTGGCTTATTAGGCAAATCGGGCCTTGAATAGTAGGCTGAGAAGTGCGTTCTGGCTATTAGGTACGACATATATATATATATATATATATATATATAT
>NC_091191.1:1132373-1139873 GCF_040958095.1 Procambarus clarkii
CAACTCCTTGTAAATCGTTCCCATATCTGTAAATCACCTGAAACTAACAATAAGCACATTTAAAGAAATTAACACCAACCCCAAATCTTTCCTTCCACGAATGTGGATTATCACGAAATTAATATATGGAATCAGTCGCTCGAGCGGTCAGGAAAATTAGTGCATAGAGACTCAGAATTTAAAATAATATTTGGAGGAAGTCGGATATATAACTTGTAATATAATGTCTTCGCAAGCTTCATAAAACACATTAGACAAGACACTTTTGTAAATTCTCACAAGATTAAATTCCTCGGTAAATTCTGTCTAAGATGTAGAGTTGGGAAGGATTAATTAAATTTAATTAATTGCAGATATAGGGGAGGATTATAGGATTATATAGTACTGGAGGCTGGTATGGTTACTGGAGGCCAGTGTAGTACTGGAGGGAGGGAGTTTTCAGGGGGGAAGCGCCAAGCCATTACGACTATATATCACTTGGAAGGGGTCAGAATAAGGATTTGGGATGGGACTGGGGGAAGGGAAGGAATGGTGCCCAACCAATTGGACGGTCGGGGATTGAACGCCGACCTGCATGAAGCGAGATCGTCGCTCTACCGTCCTGCCCAAGTGGTTGGGGGAGGCCAGACTCTCGCCACAACAAGTCCCTGAAACAATAGCCACATATCTGTGGCTCGTTCTACCTATGCATAACTTGGGGGCACCTTGATATGTGCCTATACGTTATAGGCTTATATCAAGATTTCCATCCTCCATCCGCTGGGTCGAATGTCTGACCTTTCCCAGGATGCGACCCCACAACAGGCTGACTACCGGCGTATACAGGATGGGTGTGGGGTCCACTACCACTCACAGGATGGGTGTGGGGTCCACTACCACTCACAGGATGGTTGTGGGGTCCACAACCACTCACAGGATGGGTGTGGGGTCCACTACCACTCACAGGATGGGTGTGGGGTCCACTACCACTCACAGGATGGGTGTGGGGTCCACTACCACTCACAGGATGGTTGTGGGGTCCACAACCACTCACAGGATGGGTGTGGGGTCCACTACCACTCACAGGATGGGTGTGGGGTCCACTACCACTCACAGGATGGGTGTGGGGTCCACTACCACTCACAGGATGGGTGTGGGGTCCACTACCACTCACAGGAGGGGTGTGGGGTCCACCACCACTCACAGGATGGGTGTGGGGTCCACTACCACTCACAGGATGGGTGTGGGGTCCACTACCACTCACAGGATGGGTGTGGGGTCCACTACCACTCACAGGAGGGGTGTGGGGTCCACTACCACTCACAGGAGGGGTGTGGGGTCCACTACCACTCACAGGAGGGGTGTGGGGTCCACTACCACTCACAGGAGGGGTGTGGGGTCCAATACCACTCACAGGATGGGTGTGGGGGTCCACTACCACTCACTGGATGGGTGTGGGGTCCAATACCAATCACTGGATAGGTGTGGGGTCCACTACCACTCACAGGATGGGTGTGGGGTCCACTACCACTCACAGAATGGGTGTGGGGTCCAATACCACTCACTGGATGGGTGTGGGGTCCAATACCAATCACTGGATGGGTGTGGGGTCCAATACCAATCACTGGATGGGTGTGGGGTCCACTACCACTCACAGGATGGGTGTGGGGTTCACTACCACTCACAGAATGGGTGTGGGGGTCCAATATCACTCACTGGATGGGTGTGGGGTCCAATACCAATCACTGGATGGGTGTGGGGTCCACTACCACTCACAGGATGGGTGTGGGGTCCACTACCACTCACAGGATGGGTGTGGGGTCCACTACCACTCACAGAATGGGTGTGGGGTCCAATACCACTCACAGGATGGGTGTGGGGTCCAATACCACTCACAGGAGAGGTGTTGGGTTCACTACCACTCACAGGATGGGTGTGGGGTCCAATACCAATCACTGGATGGGTGTGGGGTCCACTACCACTCACAGGATGGGTGTGGGGTCCAATACCAATCACTGGATGGGTGTGGGGTCCAATACCACTCACAGGAGAGGTGTTGGGTTCACTACCACTCACAGGATTGGTGTGGGGTTCTCTACAACTCCCCACTCTTCACCCCTATCCCACACACCCCACCCCCACAACCCCACATGATCACTACCTACAAAATCCTCAAAGTGATCTTCACATGAGTCCCGTGAAGCTCATATCAAGAGGATAACATCAGCAGCATATGCCAGGTTGGCTAACATAAGAACGGCCTTTAGAAAATTGTGTAAGGAATCTTTCAGAACATTATATACCACATATGTCAGACCAATCCTGTAGTATGCGGCTCCTGCATGGAGTCCATATCTAGTCAAGCATAAGACTAAATTGGAAAAGGTTCAAAGGTTTGCCACCAGACTAGTACCCGAGCTGAGAGGTATGAGCTACGAGGAGAGACTACGGGAATTAAACCTCACTTCGTTGGAAAACAGAAGAGTTAGGGGGACATGATCACCACATTCAAGATTCTCAAGGGAATTGATAGGGTAGATAAAGACAGGCTATTTAACACAAGGGGCACACGCACTAGGGGACACAGGTGGAAACTGAGTGCCCAAATGAGCCACAGAGATATTAGAAAGAACTTTTTTAGTGTCTGAGTGGTTGACAAATGGAATGCATTAGGCAGTGATGTGGTGGAGGCTGACTCCATACACAGTTTCAAGTGTAGATATGATAGAGCCCAATAGGCTCAGGAACCTGTACACCTGTTGATTGACAGTTGAGAGGCGGGACCAAAGAGCCAGAGCTCAACCCCCGCAAACACAATTAGGTGAATTAGGTGAGTACACACACAGACATACACACACACACACACACACAGACACACACACACACACACACACACACACACACACACACACACACACACACACACACACACACACACACACACACACACACACACACACACACACACACACACACACACACACACACACACACACACACACACACACACACACACACACACACACACACTGCTGCCACTCCCGTTATTACCAACGGGTCACGCAGTACCGGGGGGGGTGACGCAGTAGCAGGGGGGGGTGACGCAGTAGCGGGGGGGGGTGACGCAATAGCGGGGGGTGACGCAGTACCGGGGGGATGACGCAGTAGCGTGGGGGGGGGTGACGCAGTAGCGGGGGGGGTTACGCAGTAGCAGGGGGGGTGACGCAGTAGCGGGGGGGGGTCACACAGTAGCGGGGGGGGGTGACGCAGTAGCAGGGGGGGGGTGACGCAGTAGCGGGGGGGTCACACAATAGCGAGGGGGGGGGGCGTCACGCAGTAGCAGGGGGGTGACGCAGTAGCGGGGGGAGGGGGGTGTCACAGAATTATCAGGGGATCGCAATTTCTGGACGGAATTGGGGGAGGGAGACGGAGGACTGGGGGAGGAAATGGGGGGGTCACTAAGGTGTTGGGGGCTCCTCCTCCTCATTGTCCTCCTCCATCTCCTCCTTCTTTTTCTCCTTCTTCTTCTTCCCCTCCTCCTTCCCTCTCCTTCACCTCTTCACACTTACTCACCTCAACTTCTACACCCTCGGAGGTCTTGCTCCCAGTACACCCCATTGTGCAGAGGTAAATAACTCTATAACAATGTAAGTTAAGTCGCCAGTCGCGCCCTGATACCTGTAGAGGGCAGCCGCCTCCGACCCGTCCTCTTGGTGTCACTCATGAACGTTATATCAGGACGGAACGCGAGGAGAACGTTCCGGTCTCGATAAGGTAAGATGAGAGCCGGCCGGATTGTTGGAGCCGGCCGGATGGTTGGAGCTGGCCGGATGGTTCGACAGGTGGAGCTGGCCGGATGGTATGGTAGGTGGAGCTGGCCGGATGATACGACAGGTGCAGCTAGCCGGATGATACGACATGTGGAGCTGGCCGGATGGTTCGACAGGTGGAGCAGGACGGATGATACGACAGGTGGAGCTGGCCGGATGATACGACAAGTGGAGCTGGCTGGATGGTTCGACAGGTGGAGCTGGCCGGATGGTATGGTAGGTGGAGCTGGCCGGATGATACGACAGGTGGAGCAGGACGGATGATACGACAGGTGGAGCTGGCCGGATGGTACGACAGGTGGAGCTGGCCGGATGATACGACAGGTGGAGCTGGCCGGATGGTATGGTAGGTGGAGCTGGCCGGATGATACGACAGGTGGAGCAGGACGGATGATACGACAGGTGGAGCTGGCCGGATGGTACGACAGGTGGAGCTGGCCGGATGGTACGACAGGTGGAGCTGGCCGGATGATACGACAGGTGGAGCTGGCCGGATGGTACGACAGGTGGAGCTGGCCGGATGATACGACAGGTGGAGCTGGCCGGATGGTACGACAGGTGGACATATCCGTTTATTCATCAGGTTACGCCTACACACACACACACACACACACACACACACACACACACACATGCAGGCTGGAGTGAGAGGGAAGGTACTCCGGTGGATAGAGGAATACCTAACCAACAGGAGACAACGAGTCTGTGTGAGGGGTGAGGTCTCAGATTGGCGAGACGTCACAAGTGGAGTCCCGCAGGGGTCAGTCCTTGGACCTATACTGTTTCTGGTATATGTAAATGATCTCCCAGAGGGTATAGACTCGTTCCTCTCAATGTTTGCCGACGATGCAAAAATTATGAGGAGGATTGAAACAGAGGATGATAGTAGGAGGCTACAAGATGACCTGGATAGACTGAGTGAATGGTCCAACAAATGGCTGTTGAAGTTCAACCCGAGTAAATGCAAAGTAATGAAACTAGGCAGTGGAAACAGGAGGCCAGGCACAGGATACAGAATAGGAGATGAAGTACTTAATGAAACAGACAGAGAGAAAGATCTAGGAGTTGATATCACACCAAACCTGTCTCCTGAAGCCCACATAAAGAGAATAACGTCTGCGGCATATGCGAGGCTGGCTAACATCAGAACGGCGTTCAGGAACCTGTGTAAGGAATCATTCAGAATCTTGTACACCACATATGTAAGACCAATCCTGGAGTATGCGGCCCCAGCATGGAGCCCGTACCTTGTCAAGCACAAGACGAAGCTGGAAAAAGTCCAAAGGTATGCTACTAGACTAGTCCCAGAACTAAGAGGCATGAGTTATGAGGAAAGGCTGCGGGAAATGCACCTCACGACACTGGAAGACAGAAGAGTAAGGGGGGACATGATCACAACCTACAAAATCCTCAGGGGAATCGACCGGGTAAACAAGGATGAACTTTTCAACACTGGTGGGACGCGAACAAGGGGACACAGGTGGAAGCTGAGTACCCAAATGAGCCACAGAGACGTTAGAAAGAACTTTTTCAGTGTCAGAGTAGTTAGCAAATGGAATGCATTAGGAAGTGATGTGGTGGAGGCTGACTCCATTCACAGTTTCAAATGTAGATATGATAGAGCCCAATAGGCTCAGGAATCTGTACACCAGTTGATTGACGGTTGAGAGGCGGGACCAAAGAGCCAGAGCTCAACCCCCGCAAGCACAATTAGGTAAGTACAATTAGGTGAGTACACACACACACACACACACACACACACACGTGTCAATAAATGATACACTCTACGGTGTTTTCCTGTGACATTTCACATCGACGGACTCGAATAGGTGGCGGGAGGAATCTATCCCTCTTCAAGGGATAGATGGAGAGGGTGTAGTGATGATGGAGAGGGTGTAGTGATGATGGAGAAGGTGTAGTGATGATGGAGAGGGTGTAGTGATGATGGAGAGGGTGTAGTGATGATGGAGAGGGTGTAGTGATGATGGAGAGGGTGTAGTGATGATGGAGAGGGTGTAGTGATGATGGTGAGGGTGTAGTGATGATGGAGAGGGTGTAGTGATGATGGAGAGGGTGTAGTGATGATGGAGAGGGTGTAGTGATGATGGAGAGGGTGTAGTGAAGATGGAGAGGGTGTAGTGATGATGGAGAGGGTGTAGTGAAGATGGAGAGGGTGTAGTGATGATGGAGAGGGTGTAGTGATGATGGAGAGGGTGTAGTGATGATAGAGAAAGGTCTAGTGAAGATGGAGACAGCAAGAGGGAGGGCATGACGTCCTCCACCAACAAGAGGGCATGGGGGGGAGTCCACTGCTCAATACTGTCCCTCACAGGATGTGTGGCGCTGCCCAATACTGTCACTCACAGGATGAGTGGCGCTGCCCAATACTGTCACTCACAGGATGAGTGGCGCTGCCCAATACTGTCACTCACAGGATGAGTGGCGCTGCCCAATACTGTCACTCACAGGATGAGTGGCGCTGCCCAATACTGTCACTCACAGGATGAGTGGCGCTGCCCAATACTGTCACTCACAGGATGAGTGGCGCTGCCCAATAAACTCGCCCCTCGGGGCAAAATTAATTCAGAATTAAGAGCAGCGGCGGGGCACAGAGAGCTAGAGCTCAGTCCTCCTGTAAACACTGACAGGAATGTAGTACTGGAGGCCAGTGGAGTACTGGAGGCCAGTGCAGTACTGGAGGCCAGTGGAGTACTGGAGGCCAGTGGAGTATTGGAGGCCAGTGGAGTACTGGAGGCCAGTGCAGTACTGGAGGCCAGTGGAGTACTGGAGGCCAGTGGAGTATTGGAGGCCAGTGCAGTACTGGAGGCCAGTGCAGTACTGGAGGCCAGTGCAGTACTGGAGGCCAGTGGAGTACTGGAGGCCAGTGTAGTACTGGAGGCCAGTGGAGTACTGGAGGCCAGTGCAGTACTGGAGGCCAGTGTAGTACTGGAGGCCAGTGCAGTACTGGAGGCCAGTGTAGTACTGGAGGACAGTGCAGTACTGGAGGCCAGTGTAGTACTGGAGGCCAGTGTAGTACTGGAGGCCAGTGCAGTACTGGAGGCCAGTGCAGTACTGGAGGCCAGTGTAGTACTGGAGGCCAGTGTAGTACTGGAGGCCAGTGCAGTACTGGAGGCCAGTGCAGTACTGGAGGCCAGTGTAGTACTGGAGGCCAGTGTAGTACTGGAGGCCAGTGTAGTACTGGAGGCCAGTGTAGTACTGGAGGCCAGTGCAGTACTGGAGGCCAGTGGAGCACTATAGATATATAATGTGAAAATCCTCACTTCTGGAATAGCCAGGACTGTCCTCAGTGTTTCCCCAGAATATTGTCTTGACTCTGCAACCGAGTGTTGAAATGTGTCTGGAACTGTGACTGGAAATATCTCGACTACTGTCTTGACTGTTGGCTCTGGGAATGTCTCTGGAATGCCTCTGGAATGTCTCTGGAATGTCTCTGGGAATGCCTCTGGGAATGCCTCTGGAATGTCTCTGGAATGTCTCTGGGAATGCCTCTGGGAATGTCTCTGGGAATGTCTCTGGAAATGTCTCTGGGAATGTCTCTGGGAATGCCTCTGGGAATGCCTCTAAAATTTGCTACAATGATGGTGGAAATGGTAATGATGCGTTACATAGCCACAAATATAGAGGTGCAATTTGGAATGTAGTGTGGAGTGATATTTAGAATGTCGTCTGG
>NC_091191.1:1144873-1149873 GCF_040958095.1 Procambarus clarkii
GTGCCAATGTATAAGTGAATGTTTTCCTGTGTAAGCTTTCGTAACAGGGGCACAGGTATTTGTTGATGCATGTTTGGAGGACATGTGTGTGTGGATGTGGGTGTATGTGTGGACGTGTGTGTGTGTGTGTGTAGTGGTTCCTGACAGCCGATTTAGGCGAGGTTGACATTTCGGTAATGCCGTCATTGCAACTGGAGCCAATATGCAAATTACGTTCCGGAATCTACATCACAAAGAGGTAATTACCTCAATTTTGATCTTGCAATCCCATCACTGCCTCTCTACTGCAAGATCACGAGAGGGAGAAGAGAAGGTAGAGAGAACAGATAGAGAGATTAGAAGAGAAAGAGTAAGGTGAGAGAGAGAGGAAGTCAGCAGCAGTTAACACACTCATACACACACACACACACACACACACACACACACACACACTCACACACACACACAAGTGGCCTATTCAAGGTAGGAAGTTTCGACACCCATGCGACAATGTGACAAGGGCCAAGGGGGACGTGAATATCACTATTCCCTCTCACTCTCACAAAACCTATCATCATCAGTGCTGGAACCCAAGTTAGCTACATCCTGCAGACGCGAACACCATCACTGAGCAGCTTCACTCCTTCTTGTCAATGTTTTCTGGTGAAGTTGATGAGACGAATCAGGACGAGTCAGGAATGTAGATTTACAAGAATATTTGAATATACACAATGAAATCACAATCATTGGAGATATCTATGGGAAAAATCAGTGGAGCAGGACGGTAGGCTTCAACCTCCAAATATTTGATCACAATTGAATATGTTGCAGGTTTTGTGGAGAAATGGTTTTATAAATAAATATATTAATAGAAAACTAGAAGGCTAAATGTAGAAGACATGATCCAGATATGTAAAATATTTAGCTGCATCGAGGTTAAGCAATAATGTTCGGAGAAGCCACGCATGGAAGCAATTAGAGACGCAGATGAGGCACAGAGATGTGAGAAAACACTTCAGCGTAAAGGCAGTAAACATGTGCAAATCAACTAAAAGGAAAAACAGATGTCTCTTATCTCAAAATAACCTTCTCATGCAACATTGATAAGCAACAACAGGAGGTCGGTATGCATGGCATGAGATGACTCGCAATAAGACACGCTGGAGGCCAAATGCTGAATCTGTAACCAACAAACTACTGGAAGGTAACTAATTTTAGGTAGGTCCACACACACACACACACACACACACACACACACACACACACACACACACACACACACACACACCACACACACACACACACACACACACACACACACACACACACACACACACACACACACACACCACACACACACACACACACACAGCGGCCCACCAGGAAACTCCTACCCACAAATCCTATCAGTACACGCGGCGTCCGGTCCTGTATTAATATTGGGTGTCATTTGTTTCTAAGGATTATGGACGGTATTGGAGTAGAATTAATCTCCCTCGCTCTTCCTCACTATCCTTCCCTCTCCCTCGCTCTCCCTCACTATCCTTCCCTCTCCCTCGCTCTCCCTCACTATCCTTTCCTCTCCCTCGCTCTCCCTCACTATCCTTTCCTCTCCCTCGCTCTCCCTCACTATCCTTCCCTCTCCCTCGCTCTCCCTCACTATCCTTCCCTCTCCCTCGCTCTCCCTCACTATCCTTCCCTCTCCCTCGCTCTCCCTCACTATCCTTCCCTCTCCCTCGCTCTCCCTCACTATCCTTCCCTCTCCCTCGCTCTCCCTCACTATCCTTCCCTCTCCCTTGCTCTCCCTCACTATCCTTCCCTCTCCCTCGCTCTCCCTCACTATCCTTCCCTCTCCCTCGCTCTCCCTCACTATCCTTCCCTCTCCCTCGCTCTCCCTCACTATCCTTCCCTCTCCCTCGCTCTCCCTCACTATCCTTCCCTCTCCCTGGCTTTCTTTGGCTGTTTCTTGCTCTCTCTCCCTCCGTGTGTCTTCCCACGGAGGGAAGACATCTCTTCCATCTCTTCATCATCTTCCATCTCTTCCATCTCTTCCTCAAACTTTATTTTCCTTCGGATATCAGAATAATATTATCCACAGCCTAACTCTTATTTACATATAACACACATATATAATACATATAACACACATATAATACATATAACACACATATAATACATATAGTACACATGTCTATTTTTTTCCGGGTCTTTGTTGGTAAATGTTTCAGGCTTCTTGCTTGATATTAATAATATTCATGTAAGACAACCTCTTAAAGTCAGCTTGCCATTTGTATTCTCAAAGCTCCTCTGATTTATACGTCAAAAATTTTAATACCTCGTTCTTGGCTAAGATTATAACAAAGGTTTTCTTCTAATCCTTTGCAGAAATAATATTTAAAGTTTGTGCAAGTTAAACTCATATTTAAACTCTCGTATTTGACATTGGATTAACATTTAACCTGTTCTGTCTACTAAAAACTACTGAAAACTACGAAAATTTTAATGCATAAAGCATTGCAGTTTTTATTTTTGTTTAACTATTGGTTCTTAATAGGTTGATGAGTTGCTTAGATTCAGGCTATTACATTATTGCTAGGATATGTGATTGGCATATCCTAGCATCAGTCTGTGATTGGTATATCCTAGCATCACTCTGTGATTGGCATATCCTAGCATCACTCTGTGATTGGTATATCCTAGCATCACTCTGTGATTGGCATATCCTACCATCACTCTGTGATTGGCATATCCTAGCATCACTCTGTGATTGGTATATCCCAGCATCACTCTGTGATTGGCATATCCTAGCATCACTCTGTGATTGGCATATCCTAGCATCACTCTGTACGAAGCCCACTCAGTCCTACGTCCTTGTGAGGCGATCTATTATCTACTTATAGACTTGTCTTGCTCTCTCTCGTCATAAAACACTTACAGCCGCTTCGCGACACTTTGTCAAGGCTGAGAAAGCCCAGCTTGCTGAGTTTTGGTTGATGTAAACACATCTTATAGTCATGGGTTCCATCATCTCTCTCTCTCTCTCTCTCTCTCTCTCTCTCTCTCTCTCTCTCTCTCTCTCTCTCTCTCTCTCTCTCTCTCTCTCTTTCTCTCTTTAAAATTCCTGTTTTCTCTTTCTTGTTTCGTCCTTTATCAGCGGTACCTCTATGTCTTCTCAATTTATATATAACTAGTCTCTCAATAAACAAGATTTTGGTAACACAAATATGGTTATCGGTTTTTTTTTTTTTTAGTTTTTTGTTTTTCATTTTCTTCTGAAGGAATGAGTCGTTGCTTGGACTTTTAATATGTGGCTGTTGCCAGCAAAACCAATATATGTCGGATATTGAAGCAGTTGCATGTGTGTGTGTGTGTGTGTGTGTGTGTGTGTGTGTGTGTGTGTGTGTGTGTGTGTGTGTGTGTGTGTGCAACCCGTTCTCGCAAATTCGTAAAGTCAATATTGACTTATTAACTACGTGCATAGGTGATATACTAAACATAATAGATACCCTTAAAAAGATTCATAGAAAACACCGACCTTACCTAACCTTGTTAGTATCTTAAGATAAGCATCTTATTGCTTCGTAATTACAATTATTACTTAACCTATACCTATTATAGGTTAGGTAATAATTGTAATTACGCAGCAATAAGATGCTTATCTTAACATACTAACAAGGTTAGGTAAGGTCGGTGTTTTCTATGAATCTTTTTAAGGGTATCTATTATGTTAAGTATGTCACCTATGCACATATTTAATAAGTCAATATTGACTTATTAAATTTGCGAGAACGGGTTTTTGTGTGTGTGTGTGTGTGTGTGCAGTTATTATGAAAAATAAGTTAAATGTGGCAACGTACTACCGTAGAGTTTTACTGGAATTTGATATAATTTTTTCTACCACAGACGTGGCCACACATTTACAATGCTGACCATCATATATAAATTTTCTTCATGGAGAGGGTGAGAGATCTGTTAAACATGTTGTATCTCATATTAATGTGTTAATAAAAAAACTAAACTATACAGAATAACCAGTGAAAAATGAAAGGTTAACAGATTAGCGCTTTCAATTTACCGGAGCCTTCGTTAGAGCTGGCCTCACTCTGGCGAAAGCTATAATAAGTTGAAAATATTAAGCTGTCAACCTTTCATTTTTCACTGTGGGTTATTCTGCATACTTAGATCAGCGTTTTTTTTATCATTGTTTCATAAGCTAATATTTTTGGGTTTGTCTGAGCTGACAGCTCTTTACATAGGTATATAGGCAGTGTAAAATGTCGACCCTACAGTACAGCATAGCAAGATAGTTCATCAAGCTGAACTATCGTTACCTGTGGCAGGTGGCTACAGGTAACGAATCTCCCCCAATCCTCAACATGTGTAAACTCGTTAATCAACAACTCCTGATCTCCACACTTCGTTATTGAATGTTCAGTCACTAGGCCCCTTCAGACCTGCTTATAAAATTGTCCTAAAGCTTTCCAATTACTTTACTTACTCTCGCGTTCTTGAGAATATCCTTATAATGCTCTTAAAGTTTGCCAGTGCAGTCTACTGATTACATGGCCGCGTATGACTAACACGTCGGCAAGATGAAGATATTTTAGAAACACATTTGCAAGTTCTTGACAAAAAATATGCAACTCGTCATATAGTCTTAGATGGCGGCATTAATTCAGAAATATATTCACTTGGCGCAGGGCTGTCAGTGTTGATGGGCTTTATTAGTACTTCTTAGTATATTACTTCTAATTAGTAGTACAATTGGTATTGTATAGTACATATGTAGACAGTCGCGATCGTAATGCACAGAGTACACAAGATCTCAAGCAGATCTGAGTAAGAAAAGTACACACATTCTTGAGTGATTTGAGTAAGCAGAGTACACATATTCGTGATTGATCTGAGTAAGCAGAGTACACATATTCTTGAGTGATCTAAGCAAGCAGAGTAAGCGATTCGAACTCAGAAAGGTGTTTATACAGACTAATTGCTTTTAGCTTAGATTAATTTAAATCTCA
>NC_091191.1:1154873-1157373 GCF_040958095.1 Procambarus clarkii
ACTGTACCACCAGCCACTGACTGTGCCACTAGCCACAGACAGTGCCACTAGCCACTGACAGTGCCACCAGCCACTGACAGTGCCACCAGCCACAGACAGTGCCACCAGCCACAGACAGTGCCACCAGCCACAGACAGTGCCACCAGCCACAGACAGTGCCACCAGCCACTGACAGTGCCACCAGCCACTGACAGTGCCACCAGCCACAGACAGTGCCACCAGCCACTGACAGTGCCACCAGCCACTGACAGTGCCACCAGCCACAGACAGTGCCACCAGCCACAGACAGTGCCACCAGCCACCGACTGATAATGAAAATATGGTGATAGATAATTCTGTCTTACACATTCACCATTACAGTCCTCATGGACAGAGGAGCTGCTGGTAATCTCCACGGTCTGGGATGGTGAAAGTTAGTGAAGTGTTGAGAGGTCGACCTTGCAGCACCATCACCTCACTATCACCACCACCATCACCTTCGCTCTGAGCCGCTACCATCACCGCCGCCACCATCAAGCTGTACCACCATTATCACCCCCCATTTCACCGTCACTATTATTACCATTATTTAATCGATCTCAGTCACCATCATAATGATATTAATCACCATTTACCATTATCCAGAGGGGCAAGCATGTCCTCCCTGGAGGCTGAGGTCTCCACTGAAGGGATACTGCTGTACAGTGTCCTCAGTGTCCTCAGTGTCCTCAGTGTCCTCAGCTGCGGAAGAGATTGTTGTAGACAGTGTCTTCGAAAACAATCCGAAACAATACCCCTCCTCCCTAGTTCTTCTAATGTATTATAAATACATCGATGCCATTTTCAGAACAGATAGAAGAGCAGAGGAGGAGATATTGAATTTCCTCAGCTGGATAAATTCTTTGATCCTAGAGGTCACAAAAGAAAAA
The DNA here is from genome assembly GCF_040958095.1 of Procambarus clarkii. Lineage (NCBI taxonomy): Eukaryota > Metazoa > Arthropoda > Malacostraca > Decapoda > Cambaridae > Procambarus > Procambarus clarkii. The sequence continues at coordinate 1,155,782 of NC_091191.1, forward strand.
ATCGCGAGAGAGAGAGAGAGAAAGAGAGAGAGAGAGAGAGAGAGAGAGAGAGAGAGAGAGAGAGAGAGAGAGAGAGAGAGAGAGAGAGAGAGAGAGAGAGAGAGAGAGAGAGAGAAAGGAGAATGCAGACCCCAGCTTACGTAAAGCTTGAGACATCCGCAGCTTCTCAACTTTACTTCTTTCTCACTATCACACTCGCAAGCATAGCGAGGGAAGCACAGGAACTTCCAAAAGCTTTGGGCCAGGTGATGGAGATTTAGGATAGATGGATAGATTTAGGATAGATGATTCTTCCCGGCAAAAGTCTAGCCTCAGGGAGCTGACGACAGCACCTTCACAACAACACAATCCTATCTTATCCTTATCCTGTTTGTATGTACCCAGGACGGTGACGTATTCTATCTTATCTTATCCTATCCAATCTTATCCTATCCTGTTTGTATGTACCCAGGACGGTGACGTATCCTATCTTATCTTATCCTATCCAATCTTATCCTATCCTGTTTGTATGTACCCAGGACGGTGACGTATCCTATCTTATCTTATCCTATCCAATCTTATCCTATCCTGTTTGTGTGTACCCAAGACGGTGACGTATCCTATCTTATCTTATCCTATCCAATCTTATCCTATCCTGTTTGTGTGTACCCAAGACGGTGACTGATCTTCGAACAGAACTGGACGAACTATGGAAGTAGCAGACAGTAAATTACAGAGAGTTCCCGTCATGGAGTTGCTACCCGTCAGAGACTGATACTGACAGGGGAAAAAAAGGACGGTCCCTAAATCAAGCTTTTAGAGCCGAGAATCGTGGAGCCTCTCGATGGGACGGGAGTCTGTCTCATCACTACATTAACTACTGCTACTACTTGCTACTTTCTTGCTCCTACTACTACGACTGCTACTTCTACTAAAGGCAGACAATGGGAGAGAGGCTTTTCATCCACGTAGCAATAAAACTATTGAATTGCCCAACCGTTCAAGCCGTAAATATCACGGCCGTCCAACAGTGAAAAACAAACACTAATGAAACCTGTTCAGGAACCATGGAGGTGACCTTTGACCTGCCCCGTGTGTGTGTGTGTGTGTGTGTGTATGTGTGTGTGTGTGTGTGTGTGTGTGTGTGTGTGTGTGTGTGTGTGTGTGTGTGTCTGTGTGTGTGTGTGCGTGTGTGTGTGTGTGTGTGTGTGTGTGTGTGTGTGTGTGTGTGTGTCTGTGTGTGTGTGTGTGTGTGTGTGTGTGTGTGTGTGTGTGTGTGTGTGTGTGTGTGGGGGTGTGTGTGTGTGTGTGTGTGTGTGTGTGTTCACCTAGTTGTGTTCACCTAGTTGTGTTTTGCGGGGGTTGAGCTTTGCTCTTTTGGCCCGCCTCTCAACTGTCAATCAACTGTTTACTAACTACTTTTTTTCCCCACACCACACACACACACACACACACACACACACCAGGAAGCAGCCCGTGACAGCTGACTAACTCCCAGGTACCTATTTAATAACAGGGGCATTCAGGGTGAAAGAAACTTTGCTCATTTGTTTCTGCCTCGTGCGGGAATCGAACCCGCGCCACAGAATTACGAGTCCTGCGCGCTATCCACC
>NC_091191.1:1159873-1224873 GCF_040958095.1 Procambarus clarkii
GATCGACGCTATGGTTATATTCCATGAACAATTTTTACACTGGCTCTAATATTTTTACACTGATTCTAATATTTTTACACTGGCTCTAATATTTTTATACTGACTCTAATATTTTTATACTGACTCTAATATTTTTACACTGATTAATATTTTTACACTGATTCTAATATTTTTACACTGACTAATATTTTTACACTGGCTAATATTTTTACACTGGCTCTAATATTTTTACACTGACTAATATTTTTACACTGACTCTAATATTTTTACACTGATTCTAATATTTTTACACTGGCTCTAATATTTTTATACTGACTAATATTTTTACACTGGCTAATATTTTTACACTGGCTCTAATATTTTTATACTGGCTCTAATATTTTTATACTGATTCTAATATTTTTACATTGACTTTAATATTTTTACACTGGCTCTAATATTTTTACAGTGACTAATATTTTTATACTGATTCTAATATTTTTACACTGGCTCTAATATTTTTACACTGATTCTAATATTTTTACACTGACTTTAATATTTTTACACTGACTTTAATATTTTACACTGACTTTCATATTTTTACACTGACTTTATTATTTTTACACTGACTCTAATATTTTTACACTGATTCTAATATTTTTACACTGATTCGAATATTTTTACACTGATTCTAATATTTTTACACTAACTTTAATATTTTTACACTGACTTTAATATTTTTTACACTGACTAATATTTTTACACACCGCTTTTTACATTGACAAAACTTTTCCTGTTGTTTATCTTAAAAGGAACACAAAACGATCCTATGAGTGTTTTGTTCAGGTCCTACACAGAGGCCGGTGTTCGGCCTAGTAGTTTTCCGCTCTTCCGTCTGTTGTAAACACTTAAGTCCACCTCTGTCCCTTCTCCCTGTCCTTATCTTCGTCTTGCTTCACTCCTCATCTTCACTTTTCCCCCACATTCTGTCTTCCTATTGTATTCTATCCCTCCCCCTCAGTCCCTGCTTCATATGGCTATCATTTTCTGTTCTGCTTCTGAATCCATTTTTTATTATTTCCTCATTCGCATCTTCTTACTGCTCTCTCTCTCTCTCTCTCTCTCTCTCTCTCTCTCTCTCTCTCTCTCTCTCTCTCTCTCTCTCTCTCTCTCTCTCTCTCTCTCTCGTACTCATTTTAAAACCTCATTCGTTACCTTGTCAAGAAGGAAAATTAGGACTATTATCGGCATTATCCTGTTATCAATTTTATGTTATCCAAGTGTAGATATAATGCTGAGTGACAACAGGTGAATATGATTTATAAGTGAATATGTTCAATATGTATGTTCTGTATGTGTATGTTCTATATGTATGTTCCGTATGTGTATGTTCTATATGTATGTTCCGTATGTGTATGTTCTATATGTATGTTCCGTATGTGTATGTTCTATATGTATGTTCCGTATGTGTATGTTCTATATGTATGTTCTGTATGTGTATGTTCTATATGTATGTTCCGTATGTGTATGTTCTATATGTATGTTCTGTATGTGTATGTTCTATATGTATGTTCCGTATGTGTATGTTCTATATGTATGTTCCGTATGTGTATGTTCTATATGTATGTTCTGTATGTGTATGTTCTATATGTATGTTCCGTATGTGTATGTTCTATATGTATGTTCCGTATGTGTATGTTCTATATGTATGTTCCGTATGTGTATGTTCTATATGTATGTTCCGTATGTGTATGTTCTATATGTATGTTCCGTATGTGTATGTTCTATATGTATGTTCCGTATGTGTATGTTCCGTATGTGTATGTTCTATATGTATGTTCCGTATGTGTATGTTCTATATGTATGTTCCGTATGTGTATGTTCTATATGTATGTTCCGTATGTGTATGTTCTATATGTATGTTCCGTATGTGTATGTTCTATATGTATGTTCCGTATGTGTATGTTCTATATGTATGTTCCGTATGTGTATGTTCCGTATGTGTATGTTCTATATGTATGTTCCGTATGTGTATGTTCTATATGTATGTTCCGTATGTGTATGTTCTATATGTATGTTCCGTATGTGTATGTTCTATATATATATGTTCTATATGTGAATATCATCAATATCTGAATATGTTCTGTACATATAAATGTTCTATACTTGAATATGTACTATACCTAATTACGTTCTATACTTATGTTCTATACTTGACTACATTGTATTTGAGATATATTCTTCATGTGAATATGTTCTTTATGTGAATATGTTCTTTATGTGAATATGTTCTTCATGTGAATATGTTCTTCATGTGAATATGTTCTTCATGTGAATATGTTCTTCATGTGAATATGATCTTTATGTGAATATGTTCTTTATGTGAATATGTTCTTTATGTGAATATGTTCTTTATGTGAATATGTTCTTTATGTGAATATGTTCTTTATGTGAATATGTTCTTTATGTGAATATGTTCTTTATGTGAATATGTTCTTTATGTGAATATGTTCTTTATGTGAATATGTTCTTTATGTGAATATGTTCTTTATGTGAATATGTTCTATCTGATGTAGTAACAGTTATATCTTTCAAGATACACCTTCGAGAGACCAGGACAACGAAGACATTAACATGGAAAGCTCTCCGGTCAATATATAGTGTAGGGACCTGAAATTATGTGAGAGAATTTTTGGCTTGCATTAATCTCTTAGTTCCATCGTCCTTGTTGGTAATATATTGTGTGTGTGTGTGTGTGTGTGTGTGTGTGTGTGTGTGTGTGTGTGTGTGTGTGTGTGTGTGCGTGTGTGTGGGTGTGTGTGTGTGTGTGTGTGTGTGTGTGTGTGTGTGTGTGTGTGTGTGTGTACTCACCTATTTGTGCTTGCAGGATCGAGTATTGACTCTTGGATCCCGCCTTTCCAGCCATCGGTTGTTTACAGCAATGACTCCTGTCCCATTTCCCTATCATACCTAATTTTAAAAGTATGAATAGAGTTTGCTTCCACAACCTGTTCCCCAAGTGCATTCCATTTTTCCAATATTCTCACCCTTAAAGAAAACTTCCGAACATCTCTGTGACTCATCTGATTTACAGTTTCCACCCATGTCCCCTCGTTCTGTTATTATTACGTTCGAACATTTCATCTATTTCCACTTTGTCAATTCCCCTGAGTATTTTATATGTAACTATCATATCTCCTCTCTCCCTTCTTTTCTGTGTGTGTGTGTGTGTGTGTGTGTGTGTGTGTGCGTACCATACCAAGATTAGTTACTTGTTGACCAAACCACACACTAGAAGGTGATGAGACGACGACGTTTCGGTCCGTCCAGGACCATTCTCAAGTCGATTGTGAATGGTCACAATCAACTTGAGAATGGTCCAGGACGGACTGAAACGTCGTCGTCCCTTCACCTTCTAGTGCGTGGTCTGGTCAACATACTTTAGCCACGTTATTGTGACTCACCACTTGCATAAGTTGCATCATTGTTGCACGGAATGACTATCCACAAACAATTTCTTCTTTGTGTAATTAATAGGTGAATTTGACATTAAATTAGATTTTGACATCTGTGATTCACTTGTGTTTAGATTTCGTCTATGTCCCCGTCGTTCTGCTCCTCCTTTCTTTGAACACGACTTTTGTCTACTTAGATGTTCTTAGAATCTTTCATGCTGTTATCATGTCCCCTTACCTCCCCACTCCGTCAATATCTATCAGGTCTATTTCCCTCGAGCTTTCCTCACAACTCGGTCTCGTGTTCAATTGAGTAAAGAAAGTAAAGAATGGAGGAAATAAGAGGAGGAAGTGGAGAAGAGGAGTGAGGAAGGGAGGGGGAAGGGGAGTAGGGCAGAACCAGGCAGGGAGCAATCAGTGCCCGTGCGACCAGCGAGGAGTGAGGACTGACGCCGCTCTTCGTCTCTCCCTCACTCGACACCCCCTCCCTCATATTCCTGGCGTATATCGCTCATACCAGCTTCACACCAAGTATATCCAGCTGTGCTGGTATAATCACCTTATTCTCAATGATAACTCAAATATCTTTGATAAATTCCGTTTAAGTGAAGCCAAGTAATGTTGAACAGTGAAGTACAATTCAATATTTAGTGAAATTTAACTTAACTTTGAACTCCCAACTTCGGCGTCATACTGAACCGGTGAAGCGTATATCGACCAAGTGAAAAATGAAGCAATACTGAACTAGTGAACCTAACTTCAATATTACCCTAACAAGAATATTCCTTTATAATTAGCCAATCGTAATGTAATTTCGAATGTTAGGCTTCATGTAATTTGATATCAATGAAGTGTTAACGAAATGTTGAATTGCCAATTTGTAATGTAATTTAGTACTCTAAAATTGTGATGTGTTCTGTATTATTCTGCTAGTTAATAGTTCTCTAATGCTGTAACACTGGTATGTATTTGATTATATTGTATTAACATACTGTACTTTAATGTTTTACTAGTAGTGAATACTGTACTTTATTGTACTTTAATGTTTTAATAATAGTGAATACTGCATAACTAATGTACAAGACAAATTTAATGTAATATTATGATAATGTACTACATTAATTACTAATAAGGTGTACTTTAATAATATCCCAATGGTGGATACTACATTGCTTTACTAGTAAATCGAATTGTAGTTAATGAATGCAGAATGCTTTGCTAGTAAACTAAATAATGTAATGTGCTATTAATCTGCATAACTTTACTAGTAAAGAGTAGTGCATTAGAATGCATTACTTTATTATTAACTTGAACAGATTGCTTTGTTGCAATTAGCACGATACTTACTGCAAGACAGTCATGCAATAAGGGAAACAGAGCAGTGCAATGGAACACATTAGTGCTAGTACATGTCAATTCTGGAACTAAAAAGAAATGGAACAAATAGTGATTTTAGAACCTTATCGATTTAGAAATCTAACACTGGAAAGGTGTACCTCGAACTATTTTCGGAACGAATGTATTACTGGAACACTGTACCACAGTAGCACTGGAACAATGTAACGCTGGAACACTTTACCGCTGGAACAACGTAACGCTGGAACAATTTTGCATGACCTTAAAGTGGTTCTCGCGAACCAATGTTTACTGAAGCCTCCTGGTTGATGGGTTGACAGATCAGTGTCTACTGAAGCCTCCTGGTTGATGGGTTGATAGATCAGTATCTACTGAAGCCTCCTGGTTGATGGCTTGATAGATCAGTATCTACTGAAGCCTCCTGGTTGATGGCTTGATAGATCAGTATCTATTGAAGCCTCCTGGTTGATGGCTTGACTGACCAGTGCCTACTGAAACCTCCTGGTTGATGGCTTGACTGACCAGTGTCTACTGAAGCCTCCTGGTTGATGGCTTGACTGACCAGTGTCTACTGAAGCCTCCTGGTTGATGGCTTGACTGACCAGTGCCTACTGAAGCCTCCTGATTGATGGCTTGACTGACCAGTGCCTATTGAAGCCTCCTGATTGATGGCTTGACTGACCAGTGCCTATTGAAGCCTCCTGGTTGATGGTTTGACAGATCAGTGCCTACTGAAGCCTCCTGGTTGATGGCTTGACTGACCAGTGCCTACTGAAACCTGATGGTTGATGGCTTGACTGACCAGTGCCTATTGAAGCCTCCTGATTGATGGCTTGACTGACCAGTGCCTATTGAAGCCTCCTGATTGATGGCTTGACTGACCAGTGTCTACTGAAGCCTCCAGGTTGATGGCTTGACTGACCAGTGCCCATTGAAGCCTCTTGATTGATGGCTTGACTGACCAGTGCCTACTGAAGCCTCCTGATTGATGGCTTGACTGACCAGTGCCTACTGAAGCCTCCTGGTTGATGGCTTGATTGGCCAGTGCCTATTGAAGCCTCCTGGTTGATGGTTTGACAGATCAGTGCCTACTGAAGCCTCGTGGTTGATGGGTTGAGAGATCATTGCCTAATGAAGCCTCCAAGTTGATGGTTTGACAGATCAGTGCCTACTGAAGCCTCCTGGTTGATGGGTTGAGAGATCAGTGCCTAATGAAGCCTCCAAGTTGATGGTTTGACAGATCAGTGCCTATTGAAGCCTCGTGGTTGATGGGTTGAGAGATCAGTGCCTACTGAAGCCTCCAAGTTGATGGCCTCTCCGCCATCACTGCAACTCAATAATTCCTAACCAGGAAATAAAATTAATACCACCAATGACAATAAATATTTCTTCCTCACTCGTTCCTTGAAGGACTGGTGACCAGAAGTGTCAGGGGGAAGATATAGGGTGATAGTTACTTCCACAAATTGCCAGGGAAAACTTTCCTGAGTTGGCTCTGAGACGAAAAAAAAAACTGAAGCAGAGAAGTGTTTCATTCTTGGATTTAGAAACACATTGGCAATACTGGTGGCAGTAAAGCAGCAACACTGAGAGAGCAATTACCAATGTTTTGATTACCAATGTTTAAAATAAAGCAATTTGAACAAACTGCTTTGTTTCAAAACGAGTCTAGAATCATCGATTAAATACGGCCGTTTTCTCCATTTGTCGTTCTCTCTAAAAAAATATGCAACAGTTTCCCCTAAACAGAAACGTTTGAACCCAAGCATCCTACCTAACCTATCGAGGCCGATGTATAGAAAACGTCAATATTAAAGGTGGTTTAATTTGTACTAATACGTCGAATATGTGATGGATTTGTCCACTGCGTTCAATATTCGACGTATTAGGACAGACTGTCCAGGTTAGAAAGCAGCAAAGCGGTAACTCACACAACAGTAACTCAGTTGCGTAACGCAGAAGTGAAGCATTCCCGAAACTTGAAGCCCATTCCTAGGAATGGGCTTTACTCCTAGGAATGGGAATGACAATTCCTTGGCAAACGATATGTTGACCAAACCACACACTAGAAATTGATGGGACTACGACGTTTCGGTCCGTCCTGGACCATTAACAAGTCGATTGTGGTCCAGGATGGACCGAAACGTCGTCGTCTCTTCCATTTCTAGTGTGGGGATTGGTCAACATTTTTCAGACACGTTATTGTGACTCCTCAATCGTCTCTTCAATTTCTAGTGTGGGGATTGGTCAACATTTTTCAGACACGTTATTGTGACTCCTCAATCGTCTCTTCAATTTCTAGTGTGGGGATTGGTCAACATTTTTCAGACACGTTATTGTGACTCCTCACCTGCAAACGAAAATGCTTCGAACCCTGGCAACTGCGGAAATGGTGAGATTTATCTCTTTTTTCAGCCGTGGGAGGACTGAGGAAGGTGTCGACCAAGCAGGATATTTGACAGGATTTTGTTTTCAATGCGTCAAAACCTTGCGTTAATAACACTCTGTTTGGCTTCTAAAAAGCCCAGTAGAGAGGTGCAACAGTGTTGCCCTGAAGCATTGCAACCGTTGTAGCAGCATTTTATTTATTTTATTTATTTATTTATATACAAGAAGGTACATTGGGTTTGAGAGAATACATAGCATAGTATTTACAATCTTGTAAAGCCATTAGTACGCGCAGCGTTTCGGGCAGAAATAGAAATCTATTTCAGTAGAAATATTGGACACAAATTCACAAATTATGACAAAGTAGCACTGGAACAAAGTTGTTCTGGAATAAAATAGCTTCAAAACACCCAAGCACTGGTACAACGCAGCCTTGAAACAATGTAACTAAGGAACGATAAAAGGACAATGTTGTGGTGGAACAATGTAGGACTGAACCAGACTAATCTATGCTGTAAGGAACTAAATGAACTATTGCAATACTATATAGTACGTCAGGTGATTGACAGTTGAGAGGCGGGAACGAAGATCTAGAGCTCATCCCCCCCGCAAGCACAACTAGATGAGTACACACACACACACACACACACACACACACACACACACACACACACACACACACACACACACACACACACACACACACACACAGGGTTAACCCTCACAGGGTTACTTGAATTCTACGACCAGGCAACAAAAATAAGGCAAGAAAGAGAAGGGTGGGCAGACTGCATATTTTTGGATTGTCAGAAAGCCTTTGACACAGTGCCACACAAGAGGCTAGTGAAAAAACTGGAGATGCAGGCTGGAGTGAAAGGGAAGGTACTCCGTTGGATACAGGAGTACCAAAGCAACAGGAGACAACGAGTCAGTGTGAGGGGTGAGGTCTCAGATTGGCGAGACGTTACGAGTGGAGTACCGCAGGGGTCAGTCCTTGGACCTATACTGTTTCTGATATATGTAAATGATCTTCCAGAGGGTATAGAATCGTTTCTCTCAATGTTTGCCGATGATGCAAAAATTATGAGGAGGATTGAAACTGAGGACGATAGTAGGAGGCTACAAGATGACCGAGACAGACTGAGTGAATGGTCCAACAAATGGCTGTTGAAGTTCAACCCGAGTAAATGCAAAGTAATGAAACTAGGTGGTGGAAATAGGAGGCCAAACACAGGATACAGAATAGGAGATGAAGTACTTAATGAAACGAACAGAGAGAAAGATCTAGGAGTTGATATCACACCAAACCTGTCTCCTGAAGCCTACATAAAAAGAATAACGTCTGCGGCATATGCGAGGCTGGCTAACATCAGAACAGCGTTCAGGAACCTGTGTAAGGAATCATTCAGAATCTTGTACACCACATATGTAAGACCAATCCTGGAGTATGCGGCCCCAGCATGGAGCCCGTACCTTGTCAAGCACAAGACGAAGCTGGAAAAAGTCCAAAGGTATGCTACTTAACTAGTCCCAGAACTAAGAGGCATGAGTTACGAGGAAAGGCTGCGGGAAATGCACCTTACGACACTGGAAGACAGAAGAGTAAGGGGAGACATGATCACAACCTACAAAATCCTCAGAGGAATCGACCGGGTAAACAAGGATAAACTATTCAACACTGGTGGGACGCGAACAAGGGGACACAGGTGGAAACTGAGTACTCACATGAGCCACAGAGACGTTAGAAAGAACTTTTTCAGTGTCAGAGTAGTTAACGGATGGAATGCATTACGCAGTGATGTGGTGGAGGCTGACTTCATACACAGTTTTAAATGTAGATATGATAGAGCCCAGTAGGCTCAGGAATCTGTACACCAGTTGATTGACAGTTGAGAGGCGGGACCAAAGAACCAAAGCTCAACCCCCGCAAGCACAAATAGGTGACAAATAGGTGAGTACACACCAACACACACACCAACACACACACACACACACACACACACACACACACACACACACACACACACACACACACACACATACGCGCGCGCGCGCGCGCACGCGTGCGACAAAGGTCAGTACCCAGCTTTCAAAAGACCACAAAGGGGTCAAATATTTATCGGTCTCCCAACTACTTACCTCTTTCTCTTTCTGCTACTTTGCTTCCTCCCAAGCAAAGTGTGTTGTTTTGGCCCCCAACGCCCAATGTGGCCCCCTCTATACACAACGTGACACTCTACACCACTGTGTGGCCCTCGCTACACATAGTGTGGCCTTCGCTACACATAGTGTGGCCTTCGCTACACATAGTGTGGCCTTCGCTACACATAGTGTGGCCTTCGCTACACATAGTGTGGCCTTCGCTACACATAGTGTGGCCTTCGCTACACATAGTGTGGCCTTCGCTACACATAGTGTGGCCTTCGCTACACATAGTGTGGCCTTCGCTACACATAGTGTGGCCTTCGCTACACATAGTGTGGCCTTCGCTACACATAGTGTGGCCTTCGCTACACATAGTGTGGCCCTCGCTACACATAGTGTGGCCCCTTTACACAGCGTGGCACCCAACACACAGTAAGAGAGTTAAACTAAGTAATGTAAAAGTATAACGGTGTCATTCCTGTAAGGTAAAATATTTTAAGTTCAAATATTAAAACTTGGCGAGGACGGTGCGCTTAAGTCAAGTTTTATTAACTTGTATTAGAGAGTCGGGGATATGAAGGGTGCTTGGGGAGGGGGTGGATGAGAGTGGTGAGGTTGGGGGAAGACATAGGTAGGAAAGGTAAAGAGAGGAAAAGAGAGAGACAGAAACAGATAGAAATCTTGTCGTAACTGATCCACAAGCAAACAGACTCCTGGGGACATTTCCGTTGATCAGACGACCAGGCCGTCTTCACTACAATGGCTATCCCGCCAGATTAGGCTTTGGGATAAGGGGCTGAGCTCTCTCTCTCTCTCTATCCAGCGCCTCTACTCACAGCTAGACGCAACGGAATGGATTGACTGGCTTGCCCTAAAAGAGGACTAGACCACCCTCAAGACCGCCTTCACCAGAGGCATGCTCGACCTCCAGCACTGGTCATATAACCAGGTCCTCTGATCAGCCATGGGTTGGATATCGTTGCCCGGATGGCAGTCAAGGCCCAAAACAAGGCTTGGAGGAGGTTTAAAAGGCAGCATCACCCGGCTCATAACAGTCATGTTCCATTTTGTCGTAAAACCGAAAGATGTTCAAATGTGGGACACCACCAGATGGTAGTGTGAATCTTGAAGAAAACTTGGTAGACTTAGGTCAAAGGTCGGTTGTGTTCTGGGTCCGTGGACACACTCCCCCCCTAGTATGATGCGACTTACAACCAGCCCGTGAGTGTTCAGATGTGTTCATCTTCCTCACCGTGTTTGTCCTGGTGTTCACTAGTGTTCACCGCTCTCCTGTACCGTCTGGATGTAATAAGGCAGTCTTAGCATCTGTCAAATTACACACACTCTCTCTTCTGCTGTTTTACTCTTAAATATGCTGAAAATACTTTATTAAGTATATTTAATACAATTCGTATGTATAAACATGACAAAATACTTGATTTAAACTATGAATAATTAAATTTGTAAATAACATTCTTGTCAATGCCACAAATTCGACAATGTCACACACACACATATGTAATGGATTTGTCCACTGCGTTCAATATTCGACGTATTAGGACAGACTGTCCAGGTTAGAAAGCAGCAAAGCGGTAACTCACACAACAGTAACTCAGTTGCGTAACGGGTATAGGGTATAAACTCATTCCTCTCAATGTTTGCTGACGACGCCAAAATTATGAGAAGGATTAAGACAGAGGAGGACAGTTTGAGGCTTCAAGAAGACCTGGACAAGCTGCAGGAATGGTCGAACAAATGGATGTTAGAGTTTAACCCAAGCAAATGTAATGTAATGAAGATAGGGGTAGGAAGCAGGAGACCAGATACAAGGTATCACTTGGGAGATGAAATACTTCAAGAGTCAGAGAGAGAGAAAGACCTGGGGGTTGATATCACGCCAGACCTGTCCCCTGATGCTCACATCAAGAGGATAACATCAGCGGCATATGCCAGGTTGGCTAACATAAGAACGGCCTTTAGAAACTTGTGTAAGGAATCTTTTAGAACATTATATACCACATATGTCAGACCAATCCTGGAGTATGCGGCTCCAGCATGGAGTCCATATCTAGTCAAGCATAAGACTAAACTGGAAAAGGTTCAAAAGTTTGCCACCAGACTAGTACCCGAGCTGAGAGGTATGAGCTACGAGGAGAGACTACGGGAATTGAACCTCACTTCGTTTGAAGACAGAAGAGTTAGGGGGGACATGATCACCACATTCAAGATTCTCAAGGGAATTAACAGGGTTGATAGAGACAGGCTGTTTAACACAAGGGGCACACGCACTAGGGGACACAGGTGGAAACTGAGTGCCCAAATGAGCCACAGAGATATTAGAAAGAACTTTTTTAGTGTCAGAGTGGTTGACAAATGGAATGCATTAGGAAGTGATGTGGTGGAGGCTGACTCCATACACAGTTTCAAGTGTAGATATGATAGAGCCCAATAGGCTCAGGAACCTGTACACCAGTTGATTGACGGTTGAGAGGCGGGACCAAAGAGCCAGAGCTCAACCCCCGCAAGCACAACTAGGTAAGTACACACACACACACACACACACACACACACACACACACACACACACACACACACACACACACACACACACACAAACACACACACAATGTGTGTGTGTAAGGATGTGTGAGGATGTAATGAAACAGTTGACAACACTGGATGCAAATAAAGCTGTTGGACCAGACAAAGTATCACCGTGGATACTTAAAGAGGCAGCGCAGGCTCTCAGCGTGCCTCTGGCAATGATCTTCAATGAGTCACTTATGTCGGGAGAATTGCCCAGTTGCTGGAAGGAGGCAAATGTCGTACCGATTTTCAAAAAGGGGGATAGGGAGGAGGCACTTAACTACAGACCCGTATCACTGACAAGCGTCCCCTGCAAAATACTTGAAAGAATAATTAGGCTAAGACTTGTTGAGCACCTGGAGAGCATTGGGTTTGTAAACAAGCACCAACATGGGTTCTGGACAGGGAAATCATGCCTAACAAACCTTTTAGAATTCTATGATAAAGTAACAAGGATAAGGCAGGACAGAGAAGGCTGGGCAGACTGCATATTTCTTGACTGCCAAAAGGCCTTTGATACGGTACCGCACATGAGACTGCTATACAAACTTGAGAGGCAGGCAGGAGTAAGTGGAAAGGCCCTAGTATGGGTGAAGAACTACCTAACAGGAAGGAGCCAGAGGGTAATGGTAAGGGGCGAAAAGTCGGACTGGCGAACAGTAACAAGTGGAGTACCTCAAGGATCGGTGCTGGGACCAATCCTCTTTCTAATTTACGTAAATGATATGTTTACAGGAGTGGAATCATACATGTCAATGTTTGCAGATGACGCAAAATTAATGAGAAGAGTTGTGACAGACGAGGATTGTAGGATCCTCCAAGAGGACTTACACAGGCTGCAGAGATGGTCAGAGAAATGGCTACTGGAGTTTAACACCAGTAAATGTAAAGTTATGGAAATGGGATCAGGTGACAGGAGACCAAAGGGACAGTACACAATGAAGGGGAACAGCCTACCTGTAACGATTCGAGAAAGAGACCTGGGAGTGGATGTGACACCCAATCTAACTCCTGAGGCACATATAAATAGGATAACGACAGCAGCGTACTCTACACTGGCGAAAATTAGAACTTCATTCAGAAACCTAAATGAGGAAGCTTTTGAGGGCGCTTTACACTGCCTACGTGAGACCCGTCTTAGAGTATGCCGCGCCATCATGGAGCCCCCACCTGAAGAAACACATAAAGAAACTGGAGAAGGTTCAGAGGTTTGCGACGAGGCTTGTCCCAGAGCTACGAGGGATGGGATATGAAGAGCGGCTGAAGGAACTGAACCTTACGACACTAGAGAAAAGAAGGGAGAGAGGAGATATGATAGGGACATATAAAATACTCAGGGGAATTGACAAAGTGGAAATAGATCAAATGTTCACACGTAATAATAACAGAACGAGGGGACATGGGTGGAAACTGGAAACTCAGATGAGTCACAGAGATGTTAGGAAGTTTTCTTTTAGCGTGAGAGTAGTAGAAAAATGGAATGCACTTGGGGAACAGGTTGTGGAAGCAAATACTATTCATACTTTTAAAACTAGGTATGATAGGGAAATGGGACAGGAGTCATTGCTGTAAACAACCGATAGCTAGAAAGGCGGGATCCAAGAGTCAATGCTCGATCCTGCAAGCACATATAGGTGAGTACATATAGGTGAGTACACACACACACACACACACACACACACACACACACACACACACACACACACACAAACACACACATACACACACACACACACACACACACACACACACACACACACACACAGCAATTTCATTTTTTAAAGTATATACCAAAGAAAAACATCTTTTAAAAGTAATAATGATGCGGTTCACCTTGTCTGAGACGCAGCACCCGTGTAGTCAGGCTCAGAAATCACATCACTAAGGAAACTTGTTCAATAAAACTGGTAATGTGAAGTATTAGTTTTAATGTAGCATGCGGGACGTTGGTGAGAGGGAAGAATGGGAGGGAGAGAGAGAGAGAGAGAGAGAGAGAGAGAGAGAGAGAGAGAGAGAGAGAGAGAGAGAGAGAGAGAGAGAGAGAGAGAGAGAGAGAGGGAAGAAGAGAGAGACATTTTGGAAGAATGAAGACCCTCGTTCAGGAGGCTTCTCTACACAATTGTCTAACAGCCTCTCTTGCCTGTTGTCAAGCCTGCATTTAGGAATATTTATACTAGTTCCGAATATAATAGTAACTCTCTCTCTCTCTCTCTCTCTCTCTCTCTCTCTCTCTCTCTCTCTCTCTCTCTCTCTCTCTCTCTCTGATCGAGTAAATCGGGTTCTTATGTTCCAGCTTGAACAGAAGGAAATGGTTTCTGCCTGATTGCTTATAAAAAACAATATAAGCTCCTCACCCTCACTCTCTTCCTCTCCCTCCCCCTCACCCCTCGCCATCACCCTCACCCTCCCCCTCACCCTCCCCATCACCCTTACCCTCACCCTCCCCCTCGCCATCACCCTCACCCTCCCCCTCACCCCTCGCCATCACCCTCACCCTCCCCATCACCCTTACCCCGTACTATTCCCCTCCCCTCTCACCCCCTTCTTCCCACGCCCCATTTTGCCTATTCTTCTTGTACTCCCTCCGTCCCCCTTCAAAGTACTACACCCTCCTCCCTCACCCCCCCCCCCTACCTCCCCCCCCCCCCATCATTGCCCCTTCACACTTCCCCCCGCTTTCGCCTACACCTTCCCCCCCCTTCCAATTCCCCTCAGATCCATTCCCCTTCCTCCTCTGACCCACTTCCCCCCCCTCCCCCCTAACCCCCCCCCCCCAACCCACACACCACAAATAACAAGAACAGTTCCAAAAACTGTTTTTTTCTTTGTTTTTTTTTGCGATGTTCAATTACGCCAAAATTATTGTTTCTTCTTTAGAAAAAGCGTTTAGCAAAGCTGCACTTAACACAGGCTGTAAATGTTGGCACACAGGCTGTAAATGTTGGCACACAGGCTGTAAATGTTGGCACACAGGCTGTAAATGTTGGCACACAGGCTGTAAATGTTGGCACACAGGCTGTAAATGTTGGCACACAGGCTGTAAATGTTGGCACACAGGCTGTAAATGTTGGCACACAGGCTGTAAATGTTGGCACACAGGCTGTAAATGTTGGCCCCAGGCTGTAAATGTTGGCCCCAGGCTGTAAATGTTGGCCCCAGGCTGTAAATGTTGGCACACAGGCTGTAAATGTTGGGACACAGGCTGTAAATGTTGGCCCCAGGCTGTAAATGTTGGCACACAGGCTGTAAATGTTGGCCCCAGGCTGTAAATGTTGGCACACAGGCTGTAAATGTTGGCACACAGGCTGTAAATGTTGGCACACAGGCTGTAAATGTTGGCACACAGGCTGTAAATGTTGGCACACAGGCTGTAAATGTTGGCCCCAGGCTGTAAATGTTGGCCCCAGGCTGTAAATGTTGGCCCCAGGCTGTAAATGTTGGCACACAGGCTGTAAATGTTGGGACACAGGCTGTAAATGTTGGCCCCAGGCTGTAAATGTTGGCACACAGGCTGTAAATGTTGGCCCCAGGCTGTAAATGTTGGCACACAGGCTGTAAATGTTGGCACACAGGCTGTAAATGTTGGCACACAGGCTGTAAATGTTGGCACACAGGCTGTAAATGTTGGCACACAGGCTGTAAATGTTGGCACACAGGCTGTAAATGTTGGCCCCAGGCTGTAAATGTTGGCACACAGGCTGTAAATGTTGGCACACAGGCTGTAAATGTTGGCACACAGGCTGTAAATGTTGGCACACAGGCTGTAAATGTTGGCACACAGGCTGTAAATGTTGGCACACAGGCTGTAAATGTTGGTACACAGGCTGTAAATGTTGGCACACAGGCTGTAAATGTTGGCACACAGGCTGTAAATGTTGGCACACAGGCTGTAAATGTTGGCACACAGGCTGTAAATGTTGGCACACAGGCTGTAAATGTTGGCTCCAGGCTGTAAATGTTGGCACACAGGCTGTAAATGTTGGCACACAGGCTGTAAATGTTGGCACACAGGCTGTAAATGTTGGCCCCAGGCTGTAAATGTTGGCACACAGGCTGTAAATGTTGGCACACAGGCTGTAAATGTTGGCACACAGGCTGTAAATGTTGGCCCCAGGCTGTAAATGTTGGCACACAGGCTGTAAATGTTGGCCCCAGGCTGTAAATGTTGGCACACAGGCTGTAAATGTTGGCACACAGGCTGTAAATGTTGGCACACAGGCTGTAAATGTTGGCACACAGGCTGTAAATGTTGGCACACAGGCTGTAAATGTTGGCCCCAGGCTGTAAATGTTGGCACACAGGCTGTAAATGTTGGCACACAGGCTGTAAATGTTGGCACACAGGCTGTAAATGTTGGCCCCAGGCTGTAAATGTTGGCACACAGGCTGTAAATGTTGGCCGCAGGCTGTAAATGTTGGCACACAGGCTGTAAATGTTGGCCCCAGGCTGTAAAAGTTGACACAGGCTGTAAATGTTGGCCCAGGCTGTAAAAGTTGACACAGGCTGTAAATGTTGGCACACAGGCTGTAAATGTTGACACAGGCTGTAAATGTTGACACAGGCTGTAAATGTTGACACAGGCTGTAAATGTTGACACAGGCTGTAAATGTTGGCCCAGGCTGTAAATGTTGACACAGGCTGTAAATGTTGACACAGGCTGTAAATGTTGACACAGGCTGTAAATGTTGACACAGGCTGTAAATGTTGGCCCAGGCTGTAAATGTTGACACAGGCTGTAAATGTTGACCCAGGCTGTAAATGTTGGCCCAGACTGTAAGTGTTGGCCCAGGCTGTTAATGTTGACACAGGCTGTAAATGTTGACACACAGGCTGTAAATGTTGACACACAGGCTGTAAATGTTGACACACAGGCTGTAAATGTTGACACAGGCTGTAAATGTTGGCACAGGCTGTAAATGTTGACACAGGCTGTAAATGTTGACACACAGGCTGTAAATGTTGGCAAAGGCTGTAAATGTTGACACACAGGCTGTAAATGTTGACACACAGGCTGTAAATGTTGACACACAGGCTGTAAATGTTGACACACAGGCTGTAAATGTTGACACACAGGCTGTAAATGTTGCCCCAGGCTGTAAATGTTGGCCCAGGCTGTAAATGTTGCCCCAGGCTGTAAATGTTGACACACAGGCTGTAAATGTTGCCCCAGGCTGTAAATGTTGCCCCAGGCTGTAAATGTTGGCCCAGGCTGTAAATGTTGGCAGCTGACCTAACTCATCGTTCACACCCGGGTCAGCTAACAGCCTCTGGCCAAGTTTGCCAATTACCATGTACGTTTTTCGCAGATAATATTTACGGATGGCTTTCCAGCCGGCTTCCTAACTCGCTTCAGAGGCTGTAGGATGGTTTTGACAGACTGTCTTGCCAGCTGTAGTAACACACACACACACACACACACACACACACACACACACACACACACACACACACCTGTTGATTGACGGTTGAGAGGCGGGACCAAAGAGCCAGAGCTCAACCCCCGCAAGCACAACTAGGTGAGTACACACACACACACACACACACACACACACACACACACACACACACACACACACACACACACACACACACACACACACACACACAACAGAAGAATCCATGGTATAATAGGGCATGTATGGAAGCGAAGAAACTGAACAAAAAGGCGTGGAGGAACTTCCGGAATAACAGAACACCAGAAAGCAGAGAGAGATACCAGAGAACCAGGAATGAGTACGTCAGGGTGAGAAGAGAAGCAGAGAAAAATTTTGAAAATGATATAGCAAACAAAGCCAAGACCGAACCAAAGCTACTCCACAGTCACATCAGAAGGAAAACAACAGTGAAAGAACAGGTATTGAAACTTAGAACAGGCGAGGACAGGTATACAGAGAATGACAGAGAGGTGTGTGAGGAACTTAACAAGAGGTTCCAGGAGGTCTTCACAATAGAACAGGGTGAGGTCACTGTGCTAGGAGAAAGGGAGGTAAACCAGGCGGCCTTGGAGGAGTTCGAAATTACGAGAGAGGAGGTCAAGAGACACCTGCTGGATCTGGATGTTAGAAAGGCTGTTGGTCCAGATGGGATCTCACCATGGGTACTGAAAGAGTGTGCAGAGGCACTTTGCCTGCCACTCTCCATAGTGTATAGTAAGTCACTAGAGACGGGAGACCTACCAGAAATATGGAAGACGGCGAATGTGGTCCCAATATACAAAAAGGGCGACAGACAAGAGGCACTGAACTACAGGCCAGTGTCCTTGACTTGTATACCATGCAAGGTGATGGAGAAGATCGTGAGAAAAAACCTGGTAACACATCTGGAGAGAAGGGACTTCGTGACAAATCGCCAACATGGATTCAGGGAGGGTAAATCTTGCCTTACAGGCTTGATAGAATTCTACGATCAGGTGACACAGATTAAGCAAGAAAGAGAGGGCTGGGCGGACTGCATTTTCTTGGATTGTCGGAAAGCCTTTGACACAGTACCGCATAAGAGGCTGGTACATAAGCTGGAGAGACAGGCAGGTGTAGCTGGTAAGGTGCTCCAGTGGATAAGGGAGTATCTAAGCAATAGGAAGCAGAGAGTTACAGTGAGGGGTGAGACCTCCGATTGGCGTGAAGTCACCAGTGGAGTCCCACAGGGCTCTGTACTCGGTCCTATCTTGTTTCTGATATATGTAAATGATCTCCCGGAGGGTATCGATTCATTTCTCTCAATGTTTGCGGACGATGCTAAAATTATGAGAAGGATTAAAACAGAAGAGGACTGTTTGAGGCTTCAAGAAGACCTAGACAAGCTGAAGGAATGGTCGAACAAATGGTTGTTAGAGTTTAACCCAACCAAATGTAATGTAATGAAGATAGGTGTAGGGAGCAGGAGGCCAGATACAAGGTATCATCTGGGAGAGGAAATTCTTCAGGAGTCAGAGAAGGAAAAAGACTTGGGGGTTGATATCACGCCAGACCTGTCTCCTGCAGCACATATCAAGCGGATAACATCAGCGGCATATGCCAGGCTGGCCAACATACGAACGGCATTCAGAAACTTGTGTAAAGAATCATTCAGAACTTTGTATACCACATATGTCAGGCCAATCCTGGAGTATGCAGCCCCAGCATGGAGTCCATATCTAGTCAAGGATAAGACTAAACTGGAAAAGGTTCAAAGGTTTGCCACCAGACTAGTACCCGAGCTGAGAGGTATGAGCTACGAGGAGAGACTACGGGAATTAAACCTCACTTCGCTGGAAGACAGAAGAGTTAGGGGGGACATGATCACCACATTCAAGATTCTGAAGGGGATTGATAGGGTAGATAAAGACAGTCTATTTAACACAAGGGGAACACGCACAAGGGGACACAGGTGGAAACTGAGTGCCCAAATGAGCCACAGAGATATTAGAAAGAACTTTTTTAGTGTCAGAGTGGTTGACAAATGGAATGCATTAGGAAGTGATGTGGTGGAGGCTGACTCCATACACAGTTTCAAGTGTAGATATGACAGAGCCCGATAGGCTCATGAATCTGTACACCTGTTGATTGACGGTTGAGAGGCGGGACCAAAGAGCCAGAGCTCAACCCCCACAAACACAACTAGGTGAGTACAACTAGGTGAGTACACACACACACACACACTCGGCTCAGTAAACTATACACCCATCAATTAAAGCCCGAGAAGAGTATGACCCCCAGAAATCGTAATTCATACCCTGTAAAATACACCTACACGATTAACTGACTGTAAGATCATTGAGAACACTATACACAGCCTACAAGGCCAGCCGTGAGGTACCCATATCCACCATAGATCCATCCTGTGTGGCATAAGACACTCTCGAGTCTCGCCACAGGCTTGGTACAGGCAGCAAGGGGTCAGCTCAAAGGGCTCCCTTGCTCTGTTCGCAGGTCAAGGGATCCCAAACATCATTTGAGAGAAAATATGTAGTAGAAACTTGATATTAAATCAGATTATAAAAGAGAGAGGGGGACAGGGATTGTCTGTGACTGAAACATATGGGGAGGGTCAGGAATTATCTGCTCTGAGTGAAATATCGACAGACAAGATAAGGATTGTCTGCTGTGAGGGAAGCATTAACAAACGAGATAGGGTTCTGTCTGCTCTGTGTGAGATAGGACAGGGTTTGTTTGCCCCTGAGTGCAACATAGACAAAGGGGACAGGAATCATCTACTGTTGATAAAACATTGACAGAGAAGACAGGGGGACTGTCTACTCTACGCGAAACAGACACATAATCTGTCTGCTCCGAGTGAGCTGGAAAGCAATTATCAAAATTATCAATTATACAAAGTTAGCTAACCTAGACGAGAGATACAGCTTGTCACAGGTGAGTTACGCGGAGGTGAACGAAGACTACAGATTGAGAGAATCATCGTGACATAGAGAGAGAAAATCACTTCTCGGCCAAGAACTGGCCGGTACGGACGCGGTCAAATTGCCCGAGGACACTCTCAGCGCCACGCATGTTGTCAACGAAGGTTTAAATATGCAGTTGGTTGATAACACTGACACGGCTGTCATATGAAAACACTGAGCCTCAACACATGTGACTTTTAATATTAAACTACCTTTGTCTTCCCAAATATTTGACACAGGCTGTGTTGTGCGTTGCTCGCCTAGCTGCACTTACCTAGCAGCTTTGCTGGCCAGGGTTGAGCTTTAGCTCTCGTGTCTCGCAACTCAACTTTCAACAGGTGTAAAGGTTCTTGAAACACTTGGGCTGTTATACGATGTAGTTTGGCTGGGGGACAGGAAGGGAGTTTGGTATGTCGAGGTCATTC
Organism: Procambarus clarkii; assembly: GCF_040958095.1. Taxonomy (NCBI): domain Eukaryota; kingdom Metazoa; phylum Arthropoda; class Malacostraca; order Decapoda; family Cambaridae; genus Procambarus; species Procambarus clarkii. Next base: position 1,180,585 of record NC_091191.1, read on the forward strand.
TAGTGAGGAGAAATGGGATGCAATGGTCACCCAGTCAGCAAGTGGCCAAACCCAGCGGTGCTTAACCCAGCATACGTCATCCACCGGCCCTCTTCTCTCACTACTTTAATGTCTCTGTTATTTCTTGAAGTCACTGAAGAAGTTTGTTACTTTTATAAGACTAAAGAAGTTTGTTACTTTTATAAGACTAAAGAAGTTTGTTACTTTTATAAGACTGAAAAAATTTGTTACATTTCTAAGACTGAAAAAATTTGTTACATTTCTAAGACTGAAGAAGTTTGTTACTTTTATAAGACTGAAGAGTTTGTTACTTTTATAAGACTGGAGAAGTTTGTTACTTTTATAAGACTGGAGAAGTTTGTTACATTTCTAAGGTTGAAGAAGTTTGTTACTTTTCTAAGACTGAAGAAGTTTGTTACTTTTCTAAGACTGAAGAAGTTTGTTACTTTTATAAGACTGAAGAAGTTTCTTACTTTTCTAAAACTGAAGAAGTTTGTTACTTTAATATGACTGAAGAAGTTTGTTGTTTACAACAGACAAGACTTCTCTGAGAGAAGTCACAGAGAAGTTTCTGAACATGCAACCAGATTTAGTTGAGATTATCTGTCTTCATTCTTTGTTCCCAGTGCAGTCGTTTTCAATGTTATTTTTTGAATTGCAGGAGACTAAGACGTGATAAGACGAATAAGATAATAAATAAGACGTCAACAAAGACATTAGTGTAAACCTTCATTCTCAAGGCACAGAGGAATATACTACGAGAAGTATACTGTGGTATACTACGAGAAATATACCACATTCTGTATATATACAGAGATTATTTGTTTTTCTTTCTTGTTTTTGTTTGTTTGGGCAGTAAGCTGTGCTCTCCTAGTTGTGCTTGCGGGGGTTGAGCTCTGGCTCTTTGGTCCCGCCTCTCAACCGTCAATCAACTGGTGTATAGGTTCCTGAGCCAACTGGGTTCTATCATATCTGCACTTAAAACTGTGTATGGACTCTGCCTCCACCACATCACTTGCTAAAGCATTCGATTTATTAACTACTTTGACACTAAAAAAAATCTGCTTAATGTCTTTATGGCTCATTTGGGAAATCAATTTCCAAATTGTCCCCAAATTTCTGTGTCCCCCTTGTGCGTGTGCCCCTTGTGTTAAGTAAACTAACCTTTGTCTACCCTGTCTTTGTGTGTGTGTAGGTGGGTGGGTGTGTACTCACCTATTTGTGCTTGCGGGGGTTGAGCTTTGGCTCTTCGATCCCGCCTCTCAACTGTCAATCAACTAGTGTACAGATTCCTGAGCCTACTGGGCTCTATCATATCTTCATTTGAAACTGTGTATGGAGTCAGCCTCCACCACATCACTGCGTAATGCATCCCATCCGTTAACTACTCTGACACTGAAAAAGTTCCTTCTAACGTCCTTGTGGCTCATATGGGTACTCAGTTTCCATCTGTGTCCCCTTGTTCGCGTCCCGCCAGTGTTGAATAGTTTGCCCTTGTTTACCCGGTCGATTCCCCTGAGGATTTTGTAGGTTGTGATCATGTCTCCCCTTACTCTTTTGTCTTCCAGTGTAGTAAGGTGCATTTCCCGCAGCCTTTCCTCGTAACTCATGCCTCTTAGTTCTGGGACTAGTCTAGTAGCATACCTTTGGACTTTTTCCAGCTTCGTCTTGTGCTTGACAAGGTACGGGCTCCATGCTGGGGCCGCATACTCCAGGATTGGTCTTACATATGTGGTGTACAAGATTCTGAATGATTCCTTACACAGGTTCCTGAACGCTGTTCTGATGTTAGCCAGCCTCGCATATGCCGCAGACGTTATTCTTTTTATGTGGGCTTCAGAAGACAGGTTTGGTGTGATATCAACTCCTAGATCTTTCTTTCTGTCCGTTTCATTAAGTACTTCATCTCCTATTCTGTATCCTGTGTCTGGCCTCCTGTTTCCACTGCCTAGTTTCATTACGTTGCATTTACTCGGGTTGAACTTCAACAGCCATTTGTTGGACCATTCACTCAATCTGTCTAGGTCATCTTGTAGCCTCCTACTATCATCCTCTGTTTCAATCCTCCTCATAATTTTTGCATCATCGGCAGACATTGAGAGAAACGATTCTATACCCTCTGGGAGATCATTTACATATATCAGAAACAGTATAGGTCCAAGGACTGACCCCTGCGGGACTCCACTGGTAACGTCTCGCCAATCTGAGACCTCACCCCCTCACACTGACTCGTTGTCTCCTGTTGCTTAGGTACTCCAGTATCCAATGGAGTACCTTCCCTTTCACTCCAGCCTGCATCTCCAGCTTTTTCACTAGCCTCTTGTGTGGCACTGTATCAAAGGCTTTCGGACAATCCAAAAATATGCAGTCTGCCCACCCTTCTCTTTCTTGGCTTATTTTTGTTGCCTGGTCGTAGAATTCAAGTAACCCTGTGAGGCAGTACCTGACATCCCTAAACCCATGTTGATGCTGTGTTACAAAATTCTTTCGCTCCAGATGCTCCACTAGCTTTCTTCGCACAATCTTCTTCATCAGCTTGCATGGTATGTAGGTTAGGGACACAGGCCTGTAATTCAGTGCCGCCTGTCTATTCCCTTTCTTGTATATCGGGACTACGTTAGCTTTCAAAATTTCTGGCAGTTCCCCTGTTGCCAGTGATTTGTTATACACTATGGAGAGTGGTAGGCACAGTTCTTCTGCTCCTTCCTTTAGTATCCAAGGGGAGACCCTATCTGGGCCTATAGCCTTTGTCACATCCAACTCTAGAAAACACTTCCTTACTTTCCCGCTGGTAATCTCAAACTCTTCCAGTGGTTCCTGGTTAGCTATTCCCTCTCTTATCTCTGGAATTTCTCCTTGCTCTAAAGTGAAGACCTCCTGTAATTTCGTATTCAGTTCCTCACACACTTGTCGTTTGTAGTGAATCCTTCCGCCCCTATCCTTAATTTCATAACCTGTTCCTTTACTGTTGTTTTTCTCCTAATGTGGCTATGCAGCAATTTAGGCTGAGTCTTTGCCTTGCTTGCGATGTCATTTTCGTATTGTCTTTCTGCCTCTCTTCTCATCCTGACATATTCATTCCTGGCATTCTGGTATCTTTCTCTGCTCTCCAGTGTCCTGTTATTCCTATAGTTTCTCCATGCCCTTTTACTTTGCTGCTTAGCTAGCCTACATCTCTGATCAAACTATGGGTTTCTCATTTTCATTTCACTGTTTTCCTTTTGGACTGGGAAAAACTTGTTTGCTGCGTCCTTGCACTTCTGCGTGATGTAGTCCATCATATCTTGGGCCGTCTGTCCCCTGAGCTCTGTTTCCCATGCTATATCTGTTAGGAATTTTCTTATCTCTTCATAGTTTCCCTATCGGTATGCTAATCTTTTGGTTTCGGTATCCCTCCTCGAGTTCAATAACCCTTCTTCAATCAGGTACTCAAACACCAGTACACTGTGGTCGCTCATTCCTACTGGGTCCTCAAAACCGATTTCTCTTATGTCGGAGTCGTTCAGAGTGAAGACTAGGTCGAGTCTCGCTGGTTCGTCATTGCCTCTCATCCTTGTGGGTTCTCCGACATGCTGGGTTAAAAAGTTGCTTGTCACCACCTCCAATAGTTTGGCTCTCCACGTATCCTCGCCTCCATGCGGTTCCTTGTTCTCCCAGTCAATCATTCCGTGATCGAAGTCCCTCATGATGAGCAGGTGGGATCTATTTCTACAGGCAGCAGAGGCTGTCCTCTCTCAATTGATATTGTGTGTGTGAGTGTGTGTGTGTGTGTGTGTGTGTGTGTGTGTGTGTGTGTGTGTGTGTGTGTGTGTGTGTGTGTGTGTGTGTGTGTGTGTGTGTGTGGGTGTGTGTGTGTGTGTGTGTGTTGATAGTTGGTGGGCCTTAATAACCCTTATGGTGCTGATAGACTTCAAGACCAGCACCACAACATCTTCAAGACGTATAGAATCTCGATATTACAATCACGATAAACCTTTCACTCAGCCCGTGCCCTGGTCTACGTAGACCTCAAACTACTAACGAGTAGAAGGCAAGGAAATCCCAGAGAAGAAAAAAATAATTAATTATTCCGAACTCAAATATGCGCTACGTCACAAGTTTTCAACAAATCCGATTGGAGGTGCAGAGGTCAGAGAGCCGCACTAAGGGCTGTTCCGCCTTGTTCCCATTAATTATTCATACCAGAGAGGCTTTGCGAAGTTTTGCACTTCAGGGAAATCTGACACGATGAAGGAGAAGTTTATTTTTTATTTTTGTTTACTCTCTCTCTCTCTTCCCGAGGTGGCAACTACCGGGGAGTGAGGGCGACGCTGATTGGCTGGTGGTGGTATCGCTTGGAGTCTTGCCGTCTCGTCGAGCGCAAGATATTCGTCTTTAACATCATGCAGCAGGCGTCGGATTAGGGGTAAGCTAAACTGATTGGATTCTCTTTGCTTTCGCTTGACGCCTTAACTTTTACTCAGAGGGTTTGGATGACAAGTGTTTGGTTTATTTGGAGGCTCGAAGCCACTAAATAGCTCGTTCCTGTGTGTTTTGGCGCAAAGATTTGAATCACAAGTAGATTTTGTGTCGTGGAAGGGTTGGGTGTTGAGAGAAGTTTGAAAGTTTGAACGACAAAGAGGAACCTCTTTGCTTGCTTGTTGCTCCGAGTCTTGGGAAGTGGAGACTCCTGACCCTCCAGCCCCGTGAGACACACTCGCAGCATCGCGACTCTCTCCATTAGCTCAAGTGTCTGATCAAATTAAAGTTTTTAGGCAGAAAAGCGTTTTCCACCGCAAGAGTGTGACTGAGGTCTCGTAGGGGGCCTCGTAGCTTGGTGGATAGCGCGGAGGACTCGTAATTCTGTGGCACGGGTTCGATTCCCGCACGAGGCAGAAACAAATGGGCAAAGTTTCTTTCACCCTGAATGCCCCTGTTACCTAGCAGTAAATAGGTACATGGGTGTTAGTCAGCTGTCACGGGCTGCTTCCTGGGGGTGGAGGCCTGGTCGAGGGCCGGGCCGCGGGGACACTAAAAGCCCCGAAATCATCTTAAGATAACCTCAAGATAGAGGTGCGGGGAGTGACCCCAGTGGCAAGAATAACCCTGCAGCTCGTAGAGGTGAAGAGGCGTTCTTGTAGCTCAATATTTTGTTGTCATGAAAACAGCTGTAGTTGAGAAAGCTATCAGAACGCAGTGCCATCAGGAACAGTAGCACTGGCAGCACCACCGCAAGTTGCAGCAGCACCAGTAGCACTTCCAACACAAGTAACAACAGCCCCAGCAGCGCAAGCCACCAACAGTAGCAGCAACACAACCATTACAAGTAGCAGAACGACAAACTACCAAAGCAGCACCACCACCACAAGTAGCAACAACAACCACCACCACAGCAACAACCACCACCACCACCAGTAGCAACAACCACCACCACAACAACAACCACCACCACCAGCAACAGCCCAGAACAACAAGGGTGCATTTGGTCTCAGTCTTTATATTGCTTTTCAATATAGGTCTTTTTTTCTCCATTTGGGACGTGAAAGTGAGCCTTTATTCCTGACACGAAGCAGGTGGTGGCTGACCTGCTCCAGGCCAGGTGGTGGCTGACCTGCTCCAGGCCAGGTGGTGGCTGACCTGCTCCAGGCCAGGTGGTGGCTGGCCTGCTCCAGGCCAGGTGGTGGCTGGCCTGCTCCAGGCCAGGTGGTGGCTGACCTGCTCCAGGCCAGGTGGTGGCTGACCTGCTCCAGGCCAGGTGGTGGCTGACCTGCTCCAGGCCAGGTGGTGGCTGACCTGCTCCAGGCCAGGTGGTGGCTGACCTGCTCCAGGCCAGGTGGTGGCTGACCTGCTCCAGGCCAGGTGGTGGCTGACCTGCTCCAGGCCAGGTGGTGGCTGACCTGCTCCAGGCCAGGTGGTGGCTGACCTGCTCCAGGCCAGGTGGTGGCTGACCTGCTCCAGGCCAGGTGGTGGCTGACCTGCTCCAGGCCAGGTGGTGGCTGACCTGCTCCAGGCCAGGTGGTGGCTGACCTGCTCCAGGCCAGGTGGTGGCTGACCTGCTCCAGGCCAGGTGGTGGCTGACCTGCTCCAGGCCAGGTGGTGGCTGACCTGCTCCAGGCCAGGTGGTGGCTGACCTGCTCCAGGCCAGGTGGTGGCTGACCTGCTCCAGGCCAGGTGGTGGCTGACCTGCTCCAGGCCAGGTGGTGGCTGACCTGCTCCAGGCCAGGTGGTGGCTGACCTGCTCCAGGCCAGGTGGTGGCTGACCTGCTCCAGGCCAGGTGGTGGCTGACCTGCTCCAGGCCAGGTGGTGGCTGACCTGCTCCAGGCCAGGTGGTGGCTGACCTGCTCCAGGCCAGGTGGTGGCTGACCTGCTCCAGGCCAGGTGGTGGCTGACCTGCTCCAGGCCAGGTGGTGGCTGACCTCCTCCAGGCCAGGTGGTGGCTGACCTGCTCCAGGCCAGGTGGTGGCTGACCTGCTCCAGGCCAGGTGGTGGCTGGCCTGCTCCAGGCCAGGTGGTGGCTGACCTGCTCCAGGCCAGGTGGTGGCTGACCTGCTCCAGGCCAGGTGGTGGCTGACCTGCTCCAGGCCAGGTGGTGGCTGACCTGCTCCAGGCCAGGTGGTGGCTGACCTGCTCCAGGCCAGGTGGTGGCTGACCTGCTCCAGGCCAGGTGGTGGCTGACCTGCTCCAGGCCAGGTGGTGGCTGACCTGCTCCAGGCCAGGTGGTGGCTGACCTGCTCCAGGCCAGGTGGTGGCTGACCTGCTCCAGGCCAGGTGGTGGCTGACCTGCTCCAGGCCAGGTGGTGGCTGACCTGCTCCAGGCCAGGTGGTGGCTGACCTGCTCCAGGCCAGGTGGTGGCTGGCCTGCTCCAGGCCAGGTGGTGGCTGACCTGCTCCAGGCCAGGTGGTGGCTGACCTGCTCCAGGCCAGGTGGTGGCTGACCTGCTCCAGGCCAGGTGGTGGCTGACCTGCTCCAGGCCAGGTGGTGGCTGACCTGCTCCAGGCCAGGTGGTGACTGGCCTGCTCCAGGCCAGGTGGTGGCTGACCTGCTCCAGGCCAGGTGGTGGCTGACCTGCTCCAGGCCAGGTGGTGGCTGACCTGCTCCAGGCCAGGTGGTGGCTGACCTGCTCTAAAAAAACACAACGGGCAGACAGAGGCTCAATACTAGACAACACAACTTGGGTCAATACTCTCTAAGGTTATCTATCTCCCTAGTGGTTTGAGGTCAATAATGCCTCTTATGATAGGTAATAGTGCTGCTGCTGCTGCTGCTGCTGCTGCAGTAGGAACAGCAGCACAGCTTGATATAGCTCGGGACAGCTGGCTCGTGCAGCAGCTGAGTACTTTAACAACCGCAGCTGCAGGAGGCGCTCCAGACGTGAGTCATCGCTTCAAGCAAAATGCATTAACGCTCGCACGCAAAAGCGAGAGAGAGAGAGAGAGAGAGAGAGAGAGAGAGAGAGAGAGAGAGAGAGAGAGAGAGAGAGAGAGAGAGAGAGAGAGAGAGAGAGAGAGACAGAGACAGAGACAGAGACAGAGACAGAAAGAAATAGCACATAGCTCTTACATTAACCCTTATTAACATTAACCTCACATTAGCCATATTAACTATGTCACAGTATAGTACACAAGGATAGAACTATCCTAAAAACACCCTACGTTATATAATTCAATTATAACCCGAAAATTATCCAACAATATTTTTTTAATGTAAATGAGCAGAAAACTCATAGTAATTCACTCTCAATGGGTATCTATATATCAGTGCATTATTATTATTAATATGCAGTGTAATTTAATAGCCAAATTTTATATTATATACACTTATTAATGGTCACTTTTGGGAAAACTTTAATTAGATAATTTTCTTGTTTGGTTTAAGGCTTTTCAACCGTGGGAGGATTATAGAGGTCTCCAATATAGCTCAGTGACCAACTAATATATATATATATATATATATATATATATATATATATATATATATATATATATATATATATATATATATATATATATATATATATATATATATATATCCTTCACTATTACTACTGTTCGTATATTATATTTGTTAAGAATTATTGTGAACCCTATTTTGAACAGGGAAGATTTTTTTTAATTGTTATTTTGTGATATATAATGGGCATATTATAATGTTATTGATCAAGAATGCTGTTGGTGACAGCAAAAAATGTAATAAAGGCAATTTTGAATCTGGAGATAACAGGTGGGCCCATCTACCATGAGACTGCCTAGCATCTAATTGACGCCCGACCTCCTAGGATTTAGAACCTAGCTCCTGGACCCTAGCTCCTGGGCCCTAGCTCCGAGGTGGCTTCCTACCATCCGTAACATCTCCCACTGAACCCGTTACGATAGCCTAACTTCTGATACTTTCAGCGTCGACGTGTGAATTAGCTTCGTACTATGTATTAGCCTTTTAGAACGTAAGTAATGTTTTGGTTCTACGTTATAAAATTAACGACGTTACGCTCTCTGTCTCTCTGTCTCTCTCTCTCTCTCTCTCTCTCTCTCTCTCTCTCTCTCTCTCTCTCTCTCTCTCTCTCTCTCAATCTCTGTCACTCTCTCTCTCTCTCTCTCTCTCTCTCTCTCGTCTCTCTAAGAGATATTAACTAGATTGCTTATCATGGAAGGAGAATATTCTTGGAAAAGTTTAAATAGAAAATGTTAAATTTACACCTTTGAGGTAAATTGTTGGGTGTATAGTGTGTTGTGGTGTGTGGAGGCATCGGTATGTTCAGCACACAGGGTGTACTGTGTCGGTATGTTCAGCACACAGGGTGTACTGTGTTGGTATGTTCAGCACACAGGGTGTACTGTGTCGCTATGTTCAGCACACAGGGTGTACTGTGTCGGTATGTTCAGCACACAGGGTGTACTATGTCGGTATGTTCAGCACACAGGGTGTACTGTGTCGGTATGTTCAGCACACAGGGTGTACTGTGTTGGTATGTTCAGCACACAGGGTGTACTGTGTTGGTATGTTCAGCACACAGGGTGTACTGTGTCGCTATGTTCAGCACACAGGGTGCACTGTGTTGGTATGTTCAGCACACAGGGTGTACTGTGTCGCTATGTTCAGCACACAGGGTGTACTGTGTTGGTATGTTCAGCACACAGGGTTTACTGTGTCGCTATGTTCAGCACACAGGGTGCACTGTGTTGGTATGTTCAGCACACAGGGTGTACTGTGTTGGTATGTTCAGCACACAGGGTGTACTGTGTTGGTATGTTCAGCACACAGGGTGTACTGTGTTGGTATGTTCAGCACACAGGGTGCACTGTGTTGGTATGTTCAGCACACAGGGTGTACTGTGTTGGTATGTTCAGCACACAGGGTGTACTGTGTTGGTATGTTCAGCACACAGGGTGTACTGTGTTGGTATGTTCAGCACACAGAGTGTACTATGTCGGTATGTTCAGCACACAGGGTGTACTGTGTCGGTATGTTCAGCACACAGGGTGTACTGTGTTGGTATGTTCAGCACACAGGGTGTACTGTGTTGGTATGTTCAGCACACAGGGTGCACTGTGTTGGTATGTTCAGCACACAGGGTGTACTGTGTTGGTATGTTCAGCACACAGGGTGCACTGTGTTGGTATGTTCAGCACACAGGGTGCACTGTGTTGGTATGTTCAGCACACAGGGTGTACTGTGTTGGTATGTTCAGCACACAGAGTGTACTATGTCGGTATGTTCAGCACACAGGGTGTACTGTGTCGGTATGTTCAGCACACAGGGTGTACTGTGTTGGTATGTTCAGCACATAGGGTGTACTGTGTTGGTATGTTCAGCACACAGGGTGTACTGATATGGCTGTCAGACGAGTATACACTGTGGTGGTACTCCTGTCACAAGGGGTATACGGCAGTATACTTGTAAGTTTACACTCAGTATTTTAGTAACACATTGTATAGCAATAACCCTTTAAATACATTACTTTACTCCAAAGTAATGTATTTTAAAGTTCATGTATTGTGTATTCTAATGTATTTTAAAGCTAAAGTTCATGTATTGTGAATTCTAATGTATTTTAAAGCTAAAGTTCATAATACTTAAGAGAAATGTAGACCCAAAGGACTTATTTATAATGAAGGATAATTTATGTTCGATATCTTGATAAAGATATCGTGTTGGAGTAAACTCGTAAACTCTTGCACATTAAGATTTCTTGCTATATTACACACTATACACACTAAAGACATTAAGGCAAATTTTATGTATGTTTTGAGGCATTTTTAGTTAGGACATAAAATACTTATATATTGTATCAAAACATATACATATATATATATATATATATATATATATATATATATATATATATATATATATATATATATATATATATATATATATATATATATATATATATGTCGTACCTAGTAGCCAGAACGCACTTCTCAGCCTACTATGCAAGGCCCAATTTGCCTAATAAGCCAAGTTTTCATGAATTAATTGTTTTTCGACTACCTAACCTACCTAACCTAACTTAACCTAACTTTTTCGACTACCTAACCAAACCTAACCTATAAAGATAGGTTGGGTTAGGTTAGGTAGGGTTGGTTAGGTTCGGTCATATATCTACGTTAATTTTAACTCCAATAAAAAAAAATTGACCTCATCCATAGTGAAATGAGTATCTTTATCATTTCATAAGAAAAAAATTGGAGAAAATATATTAATTCAGGAAAACTTGGCTTATTAGGCAAATTTGGCTTTGCATAGTAGGCCAAAAAGTGCGTTCTGGCTACTAGGTACGACATATATATATATATATATATATATAAATATATATATATATATATATATATAAATATATATATATATATATATAAATATATATATATATATATATAAATATATATATATATATATATATATATATATATATATATATATATATATATATATATATATATATATATATATATATTATATATATATATTCTTTTGCTTAGTTCTAAGATCATACATAGTGAACTTTTCATCGCCGAGTCCGTAGACTTTCACGAACATAAGTGAGAAAAACATGTTACCCAAAACTCTTCCTTTCCCTTCTGCACCACCCCCACCCACCACCACACAACCACACCACCACACCACCACACCACCACAAGATGGGGGGCTGTCAGCAAGCCGCTCCCACCTACCACAGTGAACACAATGGGCAATTTCCATTTGCCACAACCCCAGACAGACAATCTTTGGCCGTCTTCCTTGTTTCCGCTTGACTCATCCATCGCCATATTAGTGGGAGGGTGTAGGCGACCCCAGCCGGTGATCCCAGACGGCGACCCCAGTCGGCGACCCCAGCCGGTGACCCCAGCCGGCGATCCCAGCCGGCGACCCCAGTCGGCGACCCCCAGCCCGCGACCCCAGCCGGCGACCCCAGCCGGCGACCCCAGCCGGCGACCCCAGCCAACGACCCCAGCAGAGTGTGACATGGGGAGAATGTAGGGGGAAGATTGTGTAGGGGAGAAATAGAGGAGTAACGAATGATGAGAGAATGGGGAGAGGGGAAGAATGTGGGGGAGGAGAATGAGTGATGAGGGAAGGGAGAGGTGGAACAGTGAGGAGAGAGACGGGGGAAAGAGATACGGAAGAGACAGGAACAGAGGAAGACTCATAAAGTGGGAGGGAGACACACACACACACACACACACACACACACACACACATAGTTAAATACCTAGTTAAACACAAGACAAAGTTAGAGAAGATTCAGCGGTATGCCACCAGGCTCGTCCCGGAACTGAGAGGATTGAGCTACGAGGAAAGGCTAAAGGAGCTGAACCTCACATCCCTGGAAAACAGAAGAGTAAGGGGAGACATGATAACCACCTACAAAATTCTCAGGGGAATTGACAGGGTGGACAAAGACAAACTCTTCAGCACGGGTGGGACACGAACAAGGGGACACAGGTGGAAACTTAGTACCCAGATGAGCCACAGAGACGTTAGAAAGAATTTTTTCAGTGTCAGAGTAGTTAATAAATGGAATGCACTAGGAAGTGATGTGGTGGAGGCTGACTCCATACACAGTTTCAAATGTAGATATGATAGAGCCCAGTAGGCTCAGGAATTTGTACACCAGTTGATTGACAGTTGAGAGGCGGGACCAAAGAGCCAAAGCTCAACCCCCGCAAGCACAATTAGGTGAGTACAATTAGGTGAGTACACACACACACATATAAATAAGCTCGGGAGTCTGTACTCCAGCTGACTGACAGTTGAGAGGCGGGACCAAAGAGCTAGAGCTCAACCCCCCACCGCAACTACAACTATTTGAGTGCACAACCACCACCGTATATCCCCCCCCCCCTCTCAACAATCACCCCCGGCCTCCCACGGGAGCACCTTCCCTCACCAGAGATTTATAAGTCAAGTGAACCTCTCCGGCATCAAATCCCTTTAGAATACAAGATTGGAGTTCGAATATATTATTCTGTTTGTAATGTATGGCTTGGCACGTGTGTGTGTGTGTGTGTGTGTGTGTGTGTGTGTGTGTGTGTGTGTGTGTGTGTGTGTGTGTGTGTGTGTGTGTGAGCGTACAGTGACAACAGTAATAAAACTGCAGTGACAACAGTAATAAAACTGCAGTGACAACAGTAATAAAACTGCAGTGACAACAGTAATAAAACTGCAGTGACAACAGTAATAAAACTGCAGTGACAACAATAATAAAACTACAGTGACAACAGTAATAAAACTACAGTGACAACAATAATAAAACTACAGTGACACCAATGAAATAAAACTACTGTAATTACAAATCCAACAGGAGCCTTGCTGAGGGCTCGAACCTAGGCACTGAGAGTTCCCAGTCACGCTCTTGTCAACAGAACCATGACATGGTAAAAATATTGCTTCCTTCCCCCCCTACATGGTTCTTTTTACAATGTCGTGGAACAGTTGACTATTGAGCGCGTCTGGGTACACCCAGCGCCAGGGTTCGAGCCCTCATTAAGGCTCTCGGGGATTTGTTCCTCCATATATCCCGTAATTGGGATTTCTCAGTGTAATAAGACTAATAGTAATAGTAACAATAATAAAATAATTATATTAATAATACCATTAATCCATTAATAATAAAATACGAATTATATCAAAGACAAATTAACAATTACATTAATAACCAGAATTAACAATAGCTATTGCATTGTTAATTCTGGCTATTGCATTGTTAATTCTGGCTATTGCATTGTTAATTCTGGCTATTGCATTGTTAATTCTGGCTATTGCATTGTTAATTCTGGCTATTGCATTGTTAATTCTGGCTATTACATTGTTAATTCTGGCTATTGCATTGTTAATTCTGGCTATTGCATTGTTAATTCTGACTATTGCATTGTTAATTCTGGCTATTGCATTGTTAATTCTGTCTATTGCATTGTTAATTCTGGCTATTGCATTGTTAATTCTGGCTATTGCATTGTTAATTCTGGCTATTGCATTGTTAATTCTGGCTATTACATTGTTAATTCTGGCTATTGCATTGTTAATTCTGTCTATTGCATTGTTAATTCTGGCTATTGCATTGTTAATTCTGGCTATTACATTGTTAATTCTGGCTATTGCATTGTTAATTCTGTCTATTGCATTGTTAATTCTGGCTATTGCATTGTTAATTCTGGCTATTGCATTGTTAATTCTGGCTATTGCATTGTTAATTCTGACTATTGCATTGTTAATTCTGGCTATTGCATTGTTAATTCTGGCTATTGCATTGTTAATTCTGGCTATTGCATTGTTAATTCTGACTATTGCATTGTTAATTCTGGCTATTGCATTGTTAATTCTGGCTATTGCATTGTTAATTCTGGCTATTGCATTGTTAATTCTGACTATTGCATTGTTAATTCTGGCTATTGCATTGTTAATTCTGGCTATTGCATTGTTAATTCTGGCTATTGCATTGTTAATTCGGACTATTGCACACTTAACAATGCAACAGCTAGAATTAACAATGCAACAGCCAGAATTAACAAAAGCAACCATTACTAGAAATGAGTCTAGCAAAGAGAGGTTTGATCGTCACGCTGACCACAAATCCAAGTCAAGAGAAAGTTGGAGAAAGTTGGAGAAAGTTTGACTAAAGTTGGTAAGAGATTTGGGGATAAAAGAATTTTTGGAAAAGCATCATTTTTTCTCTTTTTAAGGGAGAATGAATTTTAAGTGAGAGAAAAATATATATAAAATGTTTACAGGGTAATAGGTATTTAGAGGAATTATTTTTTGTTTTGGGTGAGAGAACTATTTTTAATATTTTTTTCTTGGGGGAAAAAATGTGTGTTTTGGGTGCAGACGAATATTTGGGGGGGGGGTGTTCTTGGACATGTGGTGGAGTGGGGGGTGTCCTGGGACATGTGGTGGAGTGGGGGGTGTTCTTGGACATGTGGTGGAGTGGGGGGGTGTTCTGGGACATGTGGTGGAGTGGGGGGGTGTCCTGGGACATGTGGTGGAATGGGGGGTGTCCTGGGTAACAACCTCCCCCCCCCCTCCTGGTTGATGTTGTTCAGCTTTAAATAACGTGTCCCCAACCTGGAAAATTATTAATAATGAAATTGAAATGCAACCATTTTTAAATAATTCAATATATGTCATTCTTTACCTGTGATTAGAACTGAAAGTTTGTACCCCAGAACTGCACTTTTACCCTCACTTATCTATAGTAATTCTGGAATATAATGCAGTGTTTAATTATTAGTATTAGTATTATTTGGTTATTAGACAAATAACCAAATATTTACTTAGATTATTGCCCATAAAACTAACTACACAAATTATTCCAGACATTTGTGAAGGCCGCCAGTAATGACGAACATATATTCACAACACCTGTAATAAAAGTAATGACTAAAGCGTATTTATTTAGGCTGTTTCCACCGGACGAACTGCAACAACTCTCATAAAGAATTCAGTAGTTTAATGTAAGACGTAAATAAGAGGATTAAAGGTTTCCGGATCGTGTTATGTATATTTTCTCTCTCCGTCTCTCTTTGTCTCTCTCTCTCTCTCTCTCTCTCTCTCTCTCTCTCTCTCTCTCTCTCTCTCTCTCTCTCTCTCTCTCTCTCTCTCTCTCTCTCTGTGTCTGTGTGTCTGTCTCTGTCTCTGTGTGTGTGTCTCTCTCTCTCATCTGTAGGTACCTCACCTGTAGGTACCTCACCTGTAAGTACCTCACCTGTAGGTACC
Organism: Procambarus clarkii; assembly: GCF_040958095.1. NCBI lineage: Eukaryota > Metazoa > Arthropoda > Malacostraca > Decapoda > Cambaridae > Procambarus > Procambarus clarkii. The sequence goes on from NC_091191.1 coordinate 1,195,776, forward strand.
TCACCTGTAGGCACCTCACCTGTAGGCATCTCACCTGTAGGTACCTCACCTGTAGGTACCTAACCTGTAGGTACCTCACCTGTAGGTACCTCACCTGTAGGCACCTCACCTGTAGGTACCTCACCTGTAGGCACCTCACCTGTAGGCACCTCACCTGTAGGCACCTCACCTGTAGGTACCTCACCTGTAGGCACCTCACCTGTAGGCACCTCACCTGTAGGCACCTCACCTGTAGGCACCTCACCTGTAGGCACCTCACCTGTAGGTACCTCACCTGTAGGCACCTCACCTGTAGGTACCTCACCTGTAGGTACCTCACCTGTAGGCACCTCACCTGTAGGTACCTCACCTGTAGGTACCTCACCTGTAGGCACCTCACCTGTAGGCACTTCACCTGTAGGTACCTCACCTGTAGGTACCTCACCTGTAGGTACCTCACCTGTAGGTACCTCACCTGTAGGCACTTCACCTGTAGGTACCTCACCTGTAGGTACCTCACCTGTAGGCACTTCACCTGTAGGTACCTCACCTGTAGGAGCAGGCGAACAGTGAAGATTTAACCAGACGCTTCTGAATCAGTTACCGAAGTGAAGCTTAGTTTTTCTCCATATATCTCTCTCTCGCTCTCTCGGTATCTCTCTCGCTATCTCGCGCCCTCTCGTGCTCTCTCGCTCTCTCGGTATCTCGCTATCTCGCGCCCTCTCGTGCTCTCTCGCTCTCTCGGTATCTCGCTATCTCGCGCCCTCTCGTGCTCTCTCGCTCTCTCGGTATCTCGCTATCTTGCGCCCTCTCGTGCTCTCTCGCTCTCGTTCGGTAGATTTATCACTCTTGCTATCTCTATGATGATGATTCTTCAAACACTAGCACCATTCCTTTCCCCCGTCCCATCCCAGGTCTTCATCCCGATCTCTTCCATGTGCCCTATAGTCGTAATGTATTGGCGCTTTCTCCTTTCCCCCTCTTTTTCGCTCTCTCCCTCGTTATCTCTCTCGATATTTTTCTCCCTTGCTATCATTCTTCCCTCGCTATATCTCTCAGTAGCTCTCTCTCTCTCTCTTTCTCTCAATATATCACTCGGTATCTCTCTCTCTTTCCCTCGGTATCTCTCCATTCCCTTTGTTATCTCTTTCTCCTCGCTATGTCTCTCGCTATCACCCTCAGGTTCTCCCTTGAGAACAGTACCCTCCCTACCAGTGCGGTCTCTTCGTTACGGTGAGAAACTTTCTCAATAACTTCCGGTAATCAAGTGCTGGAAATGGCTGTAGGCCATTACGACACGGTTTAACAGCTGTTAACACATGCGAACAAGGGCTAATGAGGTCGTTCAGTGTATATACATATGTATTAATTAATAGCTGAAAAACGCTTAAAATCCATCGTTCTTAAAATGCAATTTGCTTTGGAAGTTGAGATGGATGAGTGAATGTGTGGAAGGCGAACAAGTTTTAATGGTTTGGGTAACACCCGTGGTTTTAATGATGTTTTTTTTTTTTGGGGGGGGGGTTCTTTTCTTCTAAACCTTTAATCTCCATATAAATTCATGTCGCTTCTTCGGAAATAGTATGTACCCCCCATTCTAGTGCTGCTGGGTCTTTGGGGTTAAATAGCTTTGGCTACCAATGACTTTTAACAGTCTGGTGGTCATGTGATCAGAGTACTAGACTTTCATTGCCCCCTGGCAGTCTAAGGTTCGAATCTTTCACCGGAGCAGTTCTTTCTGATATATATATATATATATATATATATATATATATATATATATATATATATATATATATATATATATATATATATATATATATATTATTATTATTATTATTATTTTTTCCCCTCACGTCACTTGTTACTGGGTAAAGACAGGTCGAACCTTGGTACAGGTTGTCCGTAGCGATGCGGGGCGAGTGTGAATGTTTATGGTTTAATATTTCGTGTTAGCAACCATCCATTTGGGAGATTTTTTTAATTGTTGGAGAGAGTGTTTTACGTTCCGTCCTTTGGTCCAAATAAGGCCCGTAATTTATACATTTTAGGAGGAAACGCGTCGTAAAAGTTTTATTCCTGCGTATGAAGCATAATATTATTATTATTGTTATTATTATATTATTATATAATTATTAAACAATTGTTTTTGATAATTATATAATAACATACATTTGACGACGTATAGAAGACACATATGTGTCTCTAACTGACCTGTAGTGCATACATATGTGTCTCTAACTGACCTGTAGTGCATACATATGTGTCCCTAACTGACCTTGTAGTATATATATATATATATATATATATATATATATATATATATATATATATATATATATATATATATATATATATATATGTGTGTGTGTGTCTTTAAATGACTGAAGTGCATACATATGTGTCTCTCCACTGATCTGTAGTACATACACATATGTCTCAAACTGACCTGTAGTCCATACATATGTGTATGTATGTACTGACCTGTAGGTCAGTACATATATCACGCTCGCCTGACGTGTAGAACACACATATAAATATATATAAAATATATATATAATGTCTCTCTTCAGTGACTTGTAGTACATACATGTATCTACACTACGGCTTTCAACACACTTAAAGTGGAATCGTAACCCTTTACCACAACACCTTGAGGGGTGTCTGAGCTGTCTGCAATCATTGCAATCCCTCTTTCATTTCAGATTACGTAATGGCACGATATCTTTAACGAGCGGGGTTGTTAATTGCTACCGATATTCACTTAGTACCTTGTACCACCACCAACACTCTAGGGGAGAGTTCTCGTTCAATAATATATCAGATGTCCCCCTTGCACTGTTGCTGCTCTGCTCCCGTAATGTGTTCACTTACCACGGATATCTTGGACGTTCATGTTTCATGTAATCAACGGTTCTGAACACTGAAACTTGGTATCCTCATGATAACCGAGGTCGAATATCATGGGTGACAATGAGAGATTCTGTTATATTTTAACACTAGGGTTCACTACACTTAGTAATCTAGCTCTGAATTTTCATGTATAAATTCATCTAGTTTGATTATACTCTTGAGAACATCAACAATGAACCTTGAGAAAACAACCCCATTCAGTAGTTGTGATTGTCACTAACCATTTCTGAAAGCACTGAAGAATGTCATATGAAATAGTGAAACAAATAGCTAAAGATACAATAGAGAGAAGAGTGCTGACAATGAATCTCAGTTATATTATGCTCCCGTAATTTCCAATCAACCATGGAAATAAAATAATTTGTTGGCTAGGAAGGTTTCAAACTGACTGAAATCGACCAGTGAAAGTAATATTTGAGAACAGTTCCAAGGTGAAATATATACTGCTATAAAAAAAAAGGAAAATCGGGGAACATTAGCCTGTGTACTTAGTGTGAACAAGTCTAATAATTAGAGGAAAATTAAAGAAAAATAGGCAAGATATGCCTATAAACGATGGAAGCCAGGGACTGATACCAAACATTACTCACATGCCTACGGAAGGACTCTCCTTCCCAGTAAGGGGAAGCGGGGTATATGATGCACACACACACAGGCGGGTCGAAAGAGCAAAGCTCAACCCCCGCAAACACAACTAGGTGAATACAACTAGGTGAATACATAGGTACCCAAGGGAAAACAGTCCTTACTCCCAGAGTGGTGAATAGTAGTTCCTTCTCTGTGACGAACACCTACTGGCTGTGTGCCTGGAGCACATCCGGGCACTTGGGTCACGCTCTACAACATAGACCTTCAATAAATCAACAACTATTCTTACTGATAAATTACTTAAAATAATTACAAACCTCATATTGCACCAAAGCCATAAACCTTAAATTATTTAATCCCTTTCATTACTTTATATTCATTAAATATAATTGTAATCCCCATGTATTAATCCTAATCATCGTGTATTAATCTGCAAACATTAATCCGCCTTCAAATTCTAGATGGTTAGAATGTCGACCAATCACAAGCAATTAGATCAAGGCTATTATAGCCAAAACACCAATCTTCTCCTCATTTCCCACCCTCTCAGGTATCACCACTTCTCTCCCTCTCCCTCTCTCTCTCTCTTTCTCTCTCTCTCTCTCTCTTCCCCTTCCACATTTACCCTGGGACTGGAGCTAGCGGTTACCATCAAGAATGTTCCTTAAGACCAATGAGGCTCGTTACTTCTGACCGCTGTATTGTGATGGGGGAAACGTAGAGTATTGAGTGGTTTGGCTTTGTTGGTGTGATGACTGTCCTCACCTTCCAGTACTCACTACGGGGGAGTGGGGCTCTAGCTCTCGGTGCCCCGCCTCCTGGTATTGTTGTATCTCTTGTTATACTTTCAGTATTCCTCAAGTTAGAATTCCTTGTCAAATTTGTTCTTAAAGTTGTGGATGGAGGTTGGTTTAGTTCATTTATGGACCCCCATAGCCATCCTGTGAGTGGTAGAGGACCCCCATAGCCATCCTGTGAGTGGTAGAGGACCCCATAGCCATCCTGTGGGTGGTAGAGGACCCCCATAGCCATCCTGTGAGTGGTAGAGGACCCCATAGCCATCCTGTGAGTGGTAGAGGACCCCATACCCATCCTGTGAGTGGTAGTGGACCCCCATAGCCATCCTGTGAGTGGTAGAGGACCCCATACCCATCCTGTGAGTGGTAGTGGACCCCCATAGCCATCCTGTGAATGGTAGAGGACCCCATACCCATTCTGTGAGTGGTAGTGGACCCCCATAGCCATCCTGTGAGTGGTAGAGGACCCCATAGCCATCCTGTGGGTGTAGTGGACCCCCATAGCCATCCTGTGAGTGGTAGAGGACCCCATACCCATTCTGTGAGTGGTAGTGGACCCCCCATAGCCATCCTGTGAGTGGTAGTGGACCCCCATAGCCATCCTGTGAGTGGTAGTGGACCCCCATAGCCATCCTGTGAGTGGTAGTGGACACCATACCCATTCTGTGGGTGGTAGTGGACCCCCCATAGCCATCCTGTGAGTGGTAGAGGACCCCATAGCCATTCTGTGAGTGGTAGAGGACCCCCATAGCCATCCTGTGAGTGGTAGTGGACCCCCATAGCCATCCTGTGAGTGGTAGAGGACCCCCATAGCCATCCTGTGAGTGGTAGAGGACCCCCATAGCCATCCTGTGAGTGGTAGTGGACCCCCATAGCCATCCTGTGAGTGGTAGAGGACCCCCATAGCCATCCTGTGAGTGGTAGTGGACCCCCATAGCCATCCTGTGAGTGGTAGTGGACCTCCATAGCCATCCTGTGAGTGGTAGAGGACCCCATACCCATCCTGTGGGTGGTAGTGGACCCCCATAGCCATCCTGTGAGTGGTAGTGGACCCCCATAGCCATCCTGTGAGTGGTAGAGGACCCCATACCCATCCTGTGGGTGGTAGTGGACCCCCATAGCCATCCTGTGAGTGGTACAGGACCCCATACCCATCCTGTGGGTGGTAGTGGACCCCCATAGCCATCCTGTGAGTGGTAGAGGACCCCATACCCATTCTGTGAGTGGTAGTGGACCCCCATAGCCATCCTGTAGGTGGTAGTGGACCCCCATAGCCATCCTGTAGGTGGTAGTGGACCCCCATAGCCATCTTGTGGGTGGTAGTGGACACCATACCCATCCTGTGGGTGTAGTGGACCCCCATAGCCATCCTGTGGGTGGTAGTGGACCCCCATACCCATCCTGTGGGTGGTAGTGGACCCCATACCCATCCTGTGGGTGGTAGAGGACCCCATAGCCATCCTGTGGGTCGTAGTGGACCCCATACAAATCCTGTGGGTGGTAGTGGACCCCATACCCATTCTGTGAGTGGTAGTGGACCCCCATAGCCATCCTGTAGGTGGTAGTGGACCCCCATAGCCATCCTGTGGGTGGTAGTGGACCCCCATACCCATCCTGTGGGTGGTAGTGGACCCCATACCCATCCTGTGAGTGGTAGTGGACCCCCATAGCCATCCTGTGAGTGGTAGAGGACCCCATACCCATCCTGTGAGTGGTAGTGGACCCCCATAGCCATCCTGTGAATGGTAGAGGACCCCATACCCATTCTGTGAGTGGTAGTGGACCCCCATAGCCATCCTGTGAGTGGTAGAGGACCCCATAGCCATCCTGTGGGTGTAGTGGACCCCCATAGCCATCCTGTGAGTGGTAGAGGACCCCATACCCATTCTGTGAGTGGTAGTGGACCCCCCCATAGCCATCCTGTGAGTGGTAGTGGACCCCCATAGCCATCCTGTGAGTGGTAGTGGACCCCCATAGCCATCCTGTGAGTGGTAGTGGACACCATACCTATTCTGTGGGTGGTAGTGGACCCCCATAGCCATCCTGTGAGTGGTAGAGGACCCCATAGCCATTCTGTGAGTGGTAGAGGACCCCCATAGCCATCCTGTGAGTGGTAGTGGACCCCCATAGCCATCCTGTGAGTGGTAGAGGACCCCCATAGCCATCCTGTGAGTGGTAGAGGACCCCCATAGCCATCCTGTGAGTGGTAGTGGACCCCCATAGCCATCCTGTGAGTGGTAGAGGACCCCCATAGCTATCCTGTGAGTGGTAGTGGACCCCCATAGCCATCCTGTGAGTGGTAGTGGACCCCCATAGCCATCCTGTGAGTGGTAGAGGACCCCATACCCATCCTGTGGGTGGTAGTGGACCCCCATAGCCATCCTGTGAGTGGTAGTGGACCCCCATAGCCATCCTGTGAGTGGTAGAGGACCCCATACCCATCCTGTGGGTGGTAGTGGACCCCCATAGCCATCCTGTGAGTGGTACAGGACCCCATACCCAACCTGTGGGTGGTAGTGGACCCCCATAGCCATCCTGTGAGTGGTAGAGGACCCCATACCCATTCTGTGAGTGGTAGTGGACCCCCATAGCCATCCTGTAGGTGGTAGTGGACCCCCATAGCCATCCTGTAGGTGGTAGTGGACCCCCATAGCCATCTTGTGGGTGGTAGTGGACACCATACCCATCCTGTGGGTGTAGTGGACCCCCATAGCCATCCTGTGGGTGGTAGTGGACCCCCATACCCATCCTGTGGGTGGTAGTGGACCCCATACCCATCCTGTGGGTGGTAGAGGACCCCATAGCCATCCTGTGGGTCGTAGTGGACCCCATACAAATCCTGTGGGTGGTAGTGGACCCCATACCCATTCTGTGAGTGGTAGTGGACCCCCATAGCCATCCTGTAGGTGGTAGTGGACCCCCATAGCCATCCTGTGGGTGGTAGTGGACCCCCATACCCATCCTGTGGGTGGTAGTGGACCCCATACCCATCCTGTGGGTGGTAGAGGACCCCATAGCCATCCTGTGGGTCGTAGTGGACCCCATACAAATCCTGTGGGTGGTAGTGGACCCCATACCCATCCTGTGGATGGTAGAGGACCCCATACCCATCCTGTGGGTGGTAGTGGACCCCATACCCATCCTGTGAGTGGTAGTAGACCCCATAGCCATCCTGTGGGTGGTAGTGGACCCCATACCCATCCTGGGGGTAGTTATAGTGGTGATGAAGGTAGCTGTAGTGGTGATGGTGGTAGTCATGGTAATCATAGTGTTGCTTGCATTAATGGTGGGAGGGATGGTGATAGAATTTGTAGTTGTGGGAACCGACTTGTGAGATTTATATTTATTTAATTTATATGAATTTATATAGAATTTATATTTACGTTAATTTATATATTTCGATAGCAATTTGTATGATGTTAAGTGGACTTAGGGGGTATATATTAAATTTTAATATATGCAGCCAATCAAACTACAATATTGAAGTACATATTTTAGTATATAAATTGAGGAGGTGCCTTATCTTATTGTACAGCAGGCTTAGTCCACCAGATATAACTGGGATGTAGACACCAAATTATCCTCGTGTGAGGCTAGCTTCCATCACCCATAGTAACTGATGTACCAAGATTAATTCTTGCTTCCTCTTCTTGTTCCTGTTAAAGGGCACTAGCTATAAAGCCAGAATCTTAATATATGACAGCTATATCAGAGAAAACACTGTTTAATAGATAAGATAAGGACCAAGGCTTAATTACCTTTATTGAGTCGATTATTTGTGTTCTCACCGGGTCGCCCAATATCTACCTAACATTAATGGCAAAAAATGATCAGATAAACGGGTTTCAGAAAGACACTTTCCTTGTGGTTGTTAACAGCGTGTTGATGATGGCAGAACACTACTCTGATCTCCATATCACTTCGTCCAAGAGAAATTATAGGAGCTGTACTCGCTCCAATGACTCTGGTCTTACCAACAATGGCTGACCACTCCCTACTCCTGACGCTACTGGCCTACTTTGTCCAGATGTCAGTAAGTGATAGAAGGGTCACATTTACTCTATTTTGATACTGATAATTAAGTTAAGTCAACTGAGATGTTTTTATGATATTAAAAGTCCAAAGACTAATAATGATATCCCGATTTCTATTGACGGAAAATTCCACTACAAGCGATATTTTCTATGGGTAACTTGTGTATACAACACAGCAGCAATATTATCCGACTATTGCATGTAATATTATTAAATGGTGTCGGGTTTTCCGACAGTAGTGATGATTGCATTAGGGGTGATGGAGTAGAAATGGTAGTAGTGGTAGCAGTAGTGGTGGTAGCAGCGATGGTGGTTGTACCTGTGGTGGTAGCTAGGAGACCTGAACGCTCGCTTATAAGAACTTAATGCGAAAAGTTGTGACATTAATGATAATGACAGCAACCCCGTTATTCTGGTCAAGTCAGGGGTCATGCAACACCCCAGGTCAGGGGTCATGCAACACCCCAGGTCAGGGGTCATGCAACACCTCCAGGTCAGGGGTCATGCAACACCCCCAGGTCAGGGGTCATGCAACACACCCAGGTCAGGGGTTATGCAACACACCCAGGTCAGGGGTTATGCAACACCCCAGGTCAGGGGTCATGCAACACCCCAGGTCAGGGGTCATGCAACACCCCAGGTCAGGGGTCATGCAACACCTCCAGGTCAGGGGTCATGCAACACCCCAGGTCAGGGGTCATGCAACACCCCAAGTCAGGGGTCATGCAACACCCCAAGTCAGGGGTCATGCAACACCCCAGGTCAGGGGTCATGCAACACCCCAGGTCAGGGGTCATGCAACACTCCAGGTCAGGGGTCATGCAACACCCGAGGTCAGGGGTCATGCAACACCCCCAGGTCAGGGGTCATGCAACACCCCAGGTCAGGGGTCATGCAACACCCCCAGGTCAGGGGTCATGCAACACCCCAGGTCAGGGGTCATGCAACACACCCAGGTCAGGGGGTCATGCAACACCCAGGTCAGGGGTCATGCAACACACCCAGGTCAGGGGTCATGCAACACCCCAGGTCAGGGTTCATGCAACACCCCAGGTCAGGGGTCATGCAACACCCCAGGTCAGGGGGTCATGCAACACCCCAGGTCAGGGGTCATGCAACACCCCAGGTCAGGGGTCATGCAACACCCCAGGTCAGGGGTCATGCAACACCCCAGGTCAGGGGTCATGCAACACACCCAGGTCAGGGGTCATACAACACCCCAGGTCAGGGGTCATGCAACACCCCAGGTCAGGGGTCATGCAACACCTCCAGGTCAGGGGTCATGCAACACCCCAGGTCAGGGGTCATGCAACACCCCCAGGTCAGGGGTCATTCAACACCCCAGGTCAGGGGTCATACAACACCCCCAGGTCAGGGGTCATGCAACACACCCAGGTCAGGGGTCATGCAACACCCCAGGTCAGGGGTCATGCTACACCCCAGGTCAGGGGTCATGCAACACCCCAGGTCAGGGGTCATGCAACACCTCCAGGTCAGGGGTCATGCAACACCCCAGGTCAGGGGTCATGCAACACCCCCAGGTCAGGGGTCATGCAACACCCCAGGTCAGGGGTCATACAACACCCCCAGGTCAGGGGTCATGCAACACACCCAGGTCAGGGGTCATGCAACACCCCAGGTCAGGGGTCATGCAACACCCCAGGTCAGGGGTCATGCAACACCCCCAGGTCAGGGGTCATACAACACCCCAGGTCAGGGGTCATGCAACACCCCAGGTCAGGGGTCATGCAACACCCCAGGTCAGGGGTCATGCAACACCCCCAGGTCAGGGGTCATACAACACCCCAGGTCAGGGGTCATGCAACACCCCAGGTCAGGGGTCATGCAACACCCCAGGTCAGGGGTCATGCAACACCCCAGGTCAGGGGTCATGCAACACCCCAGGTCAGGGGTCATGCAACACCCCCAGGTCAGGGGTCATACAACACCCCAGGTCAGGGGTCATGCAACACCCCAGGTCAGGGGTCATGCAACACCCCAGGTCATCCATACCACCATCGTCACCATATCTATCTACGAACTTGCGTCCACCGAAAAGTTGGTCAGACCAAATAACCCCATTGAGAACGACAGGAGATTACAGTCGTGGGGTCTACAGTCATGTGAGGGACTTTCTTCGTCTCATCTGGAAGGAACTGGAAGAGAAGACGATGAATGAGATGATGAACTCATTGCAAGGAAACGTGCCGATGCAACAGAGCAATTCATACCCTAAAGAAGGAGGTGGACGAGAAAGGTAGAGTAGACCCCGGGTTCATTTGGCAATGCTGGGACGCTAAGGAGACCACCGCAGAGGCTTAGAAAAGGGGCAGAGAACTAGGAACAAGAGGACAACAGAAAGTGAACTGAAGTGAACCAGAACTGAAGTAAACCAGAAGTGAATACACTCGAGTCAGGAGAGAAGCTGAGAATCTATTCGAAAACGACATGGCGGTGAAAATTAAGAACCAACCAAGGCTATATAGCCATATAGCCATATAAGGAGAAAACCAAGATTGAAAGACCGTGTAATTAGGTTGAAAAGACAAAGGTGAATGATCACGGAAAAAGACATGGAGGTATGTGAGGAACTTGCTTGTTCCTGAGACAAAATATTTCAGGAGGGCTTTATAATAGAAACACGGTGAAGACCAAGGTTGTGAGATGAAAGGCCAGAAAACTCACTGGACGACATAATTGTCACTGTAGAAAAGATATAAAAAAAAACTGAAGGAGTTAAATGTAAGAAAATTAATGGAACAACACGATCTCCCTATGGTTGTTGACGGGGAAAGCACAGGTACTTGGTCTAAACGTATCAATAAAACACTCAAGACAGATCTCCCTGAACGCTAAGAAAAAGGTAAATGTAGTCCCAATATTTAAAAAAAAAATGTATCAGACAAGAAGCACTAAATTACCGACCAGTGTCACTGACAAATCTTCCCTGTAAAGTGCTGGAGAAAGTAATCAGGTTAAGAATGATACAGCTTCTAGAGAGGACCAACTTTCTAACGAAAAGGCAGCGTGGCTTTAGAAAAGGAAAGTCGTACCTGACAAACGTGGTGACAATGAGTTCAAAAAGAGTTCAATGACAAGATTACTTCAACAGGACAGGAAAAGGAAGACTGGGTAGACTAAATTTTCCTAGATTGTCAAAAATGCATCTGACACTATTTCTCGTTGAAAGCTTGTGTACAAGATGAGGAAGCAAGCAGGGATATCAAGGATGACACTGAACTGGGTCAGGGAGTACCTACCGGACAGAGACCAACGAATCACAGTCACAGACAAGGTTTCGAGCTGAAAGAATACAACAAGTGGGCATGGGTCCCATACAGTAACAGCAGTAAGGTAATTAAGATACGAAATAAAGAAAGGAGCCTAGGATGCATCCTCCATCCCGTATCCCTGGAAACACAAACCATAACTGTCTCTATTTTCCGCTTGTTACAACTTGTAATAAAGTTGTTACATCTTGGCTTAACGTGTTTATGACGTATTAGAACGTTGTTACAACTTGCTATATTGGTTGTTATAACTGGTTAGGAGGTGCTAAAACTTGTTCGAACGTTGTACCAACGTCGTAGTTTCGGTGTGTGTTTGGCGGGATGTCCATCACCACCATCACCATCCCCCACCTCAACAATCACCATCACCCTGCCCCCCCCCCCACCTCCTCCCCCCCATCACAACCACAATGAATACTACAAGACACACAGAGTATACATTGCACTTCAGCTGAATTGCCGCAACAAATCCTCAAGAAAATTGCTCAATAAATATAAAAGTAAACGAGAGAGATAAAGGGCGGAGTGTGGAGTGGGCGGGGGACAGCCCCAGACAGCAGACAGACAGCCACAGACACGCCCAACAGACCCCTAAACACCCCGCTTCAATCTTAATTCATTCCCCTCCCTCTCCCGACCCCGCTCTATAAACCACCAAAACGTCACACACTAATTACGGAACATAAAGATCCAGAAATAAACAGGAGGGGAACAAGCAATGAGACGGAGGGAAATGGGAGAGTGGGATGATAATTGAGAGTGGAAAGTTGCTGAGGATCTTGTTTTGTGGGGCCGTTACCTCGTCCTCCGTTACTGGGAATAGCAACGGAGCGATAATTCTCCCCGCGAGGAGAGGAAGAAAGAAGGATTTAAGGATGCGCAAGTTGGGTGATTACAGGAAGAACAGGAGGGGCAAGGAAGGTGGAAGATAAGTAGCGGGCAAGACGAGACAAAAGGAGAGACAAAGAGACGCAGATACAGAGGAAAGAGTAAAGACGGAGGAAGCAGCAGAAGCAGAGAAAGAAAGAGACAGGGAGAGAGAGAGACAGGGGGAGAGAGAGACAGGGAGAGAGAGAGACAGGGGGAGAGAGAGACAGGGGGAGAGAGAGACGGGGGAGAGAGAGACAGGGGGAGAGAGAGACAGGGGGAGAGAGAGACAGGGGGAGAGAGAGACAGGGGGAGAGAGAGACAGGGGGAGAGAGAGACAGGGGGAGAGAGAGACGGGGGAGAGAGAGACAGGGGGAGAGAGAGACAGGGGGAGAGAGAGAGACAGGGGGAGAGAGAGAGACAGGGAGAGAGAGAGAGACAGGGGGAGAAAGAGACAGGGGGAGAGAGAGACAGGGAGAGAGAGAGAGAGACAGGGGGAGAAAGAGACAGGGGGAGAGAGACACAGGGAGAGAGAGAGAGAGACAGGGGGAGAAAGAGACAGGGGGAGAGAGAGACAGGGGGAGAGAGAGACAGGGGGAGAGAGAGACAGGGAGAGAGAGAGACAGGGAGAGAGAGAGACAGGGAGAGAGAGAGAGAGACAGGTTACAACCTAAAACAGCATAAACCCCCAAGAAACTTTTAATTAAAAGAGATATCATCAGCATAAGAACAGCAAGAGATAGATCAACATAACTGTCATGGCATGAGACACACGGAAGGCCTCAGCCAGTCACCCATTCTTCCAGTTTCAACTTTATCACCTCCTTCCCACACAAACTTCCCGTCTTCCCATCATCTTCGATAATGCAGTACCCGCGCAGCCCCTCAGCTACAGACATAGCCCTCAGCTATATATTATATATATTATGCAAAAAAGCTTGAATGGTATATTATGTTATATATATAATGTTTGGGATGCACACTGACGTAATTCGTCTCAAGATGTGTTTTGAAATGACCGACTTTGAGGAAATTATAGTCATTAATATTTTTCAGGTGGTGACGCAACTTATTGCCAGAGCAATCAATCACAGCAACTGCCGTGATGTGTTGTGAGGGCCTCCAGAGGCGCCCACAGAGGTGAGGGCCTCCAGAGGCGCCCACAGAGGTGAGGGCCTCCAGAGGCACCCACAGAGGTGAGGGCCTCCAGAGGCGCCCACAGAGGTGAGGGCCTCCAGAGGCGCCCACAGAGGTGAGGGCCTCCAGAGGCGCCCACAGAGGTGAGGGCCTCCAGAGGCACCCACAGAGGTGAGGGCCTCCAGAGGCGCCCACAGAGGTGAGGGCCTCCAGAGGTACCCACAGAGGTGAGGACCTCCAGAGGCACCCACAGAGGTGAGGGCCTCCAGAGGCGCCCACAGAGGTGAGGGCCTCCAGAGGCGCCCACAGAGGTGAGGACCTCCAGAGGCGCCCACAGAGGTGAGGGCCTCCAGAGGCGCCCACAGAGGTGAGGACCTCCAGAGGCGCCCACAGAGGTGAGGGCCTCCAGAGGCACCCACAGAGGTGAGGGCCTCCAGAGGCGCCCACAGAGGTGAGGGCCTCCAGAGGCGCCCACAGAGGTGAGGGCCTCCAGAGGCGCCCACAGAGGTGAGGACCCGCCTCACCAACCACCAGAGAGCTCCCTACACTAAGGCCTCGTTACTTGAGCTTCGCACTAATGACGAGCTGCAGTGAGTCTGTCGTTAATATGCCAGACACTCGCTCTTGTCAAGTGTCTGGGCCTCCCTAAGGCCACAATTCCTTGACTTTCGAAAGATTTCTTACCCAACGACGTAAGAAAACTTTCACATTTTCCCCCACCACCCCACCTCTTCCTTCTCTCATCCGCCCACACATCAGACTCCCTCTCTTCCACCCCCTGATCCCAACCTCCCTCACTCACCCCCTACCTCACCCCTCCCTCACCCCTACCTCACCCCTACCTCACCCTTCCCTCACCCCTTCCTCACCCCTACCTCACCCTTCCCTCACCCCTACCTCACCCCTACCTCACCCCTACATCACCCCTACCTCACCCCTCCCTACACAGGAACCTTTCATCAATAATACACAAATATTCCCGTCATCCAATCGCGTTATGACCAGGCGGTAGAGAGACATCTGGCGGCCGGAGTCAACAACCACACATCAGCTGACTTGTGTTTACCCACGTCAGCTGTGCAAGTGGCCACATGGGAGTGACTCCCTTAACTACACCCGACTCTAACCCTCGGTGGCAGACACTGGTATGGCACAGTGAACGACGCTGTGTCTCCCAAAAATGCTAATTAACAATTTCGTTCGGGCAGACGAGGCGCACCTCAGGAGTCGTTAGCCCAATATCAACAACAGTGTTTGTAGTCTCTCCTCACTCTGACACACAACACTGGGACCAGATTCACGAAAGCACTTACGCAAGCACTTACGAACGTGTACATATTTCCTCAATCTTTGACGGCTTTGGTTACATTTATTAAACAGTTTACAAGCATGAAAACTTCCCATTCATCTGTTGTTATTGTTATAAACAGCCTCCTGGTGTTTCGGAGCTCATTATCTGTTTAATAATATGAAACAAAGCCGCCGAAGATTGAGAAAAGATGTACAGGTTCGTAAGTGCTTTCGTGAATCTGGGCCTCGTGTCGTATTATTGCTGAAGACAACATTGCTCTTCTCAACTACAAACCCAACTTGAATGATACAGTGAGTACTGAAATTACCAAAAAAACTAATTTATAACACAATATCGAGCTTATTGTTTACAAGATATTTCGGGGATCAGCGTCCCCGCGGCTCGGTCTCCGACCAGGACCGCCTACCTGCTTGTCTGACTAACCAGCTAAGTTACCTTACCAAAGTGTTCTCATATTATACTCTGGGATATTCTACAATGTACTCTCTTTTACAGGTAAGTGTTAAAGTTGAATTTTAAGAGCCTTTCTCTCAACTTTAACATTTTAAACTCGAGAAAACTTGTGTAGATCTGGAATTTATGAAGATCATATATTAATAGGTGAAGTATGTATACCAAAGCATTCTTAATGCTTTGGCATATTATATATAATAATGATATAATATACCTGGTGTCTTAGGGGCGTTATGGGGCCTCTTGAGGGGTATAATAAAGTGCTTTGGAATATTATGGGGTACCCTGGGATATCATGGGATACCCTGGGAAATTTACCGAGTTCACAGCCACTAAATTTGCATTTTCGCTGAGAAGAAGGAGGGGAGAAGACCCGGATATACTCACCTCATGAGTGTAGGTAGATGGGGAAGCCCATCCGGTGGTCGGGGTTCGAGTCTTTCCTCGAGGGTAAAGAACCCTGGAATCAACGAGTAACACTCCCCTCCACCGTGTGCACAACCGTTACGGCTGAGAGCCTTGTTTCACTGGCCAGCCGGAACGCATACTTTAGTTCAAGGCTAAACCACTAGTTTACTTCTAGTGTGTGGTCTGGTCAACCACTAGTTTAGTTCAGTTTGTATACCAGTTCACTGGTATACTTCAGTTCGACTACTGGTGAGGTGCGAGGTGTTACCACAGGAAAGGTGAACTCACGATTGCCGGCCACCGGTGGAGACGTCCCTCACATGTAAACTGTTGTCATGCACAAACAGTTGGTTTACAGGATGGGTTAATTAGCGTTGGGCCATTATGTATATTGACGGGCTCTTTCTCACGTCATCAATTGTTCTAATGTCGAATATATAATATTATTCATTCACATTTGAGAAAATTCTATTTTTTTTAAGACAGAGTTAATAGTTGATGAGGACGAGCCAGGCTGAACGGTGGGTTACCTTGAGATGGTTCCGGGGCTTAGTGTCCCCGCGGCCCGATCCTCGAGCTATATGTGTATATATGTGGGGTATATATAGACCTGGCTATATACCCCCACATGTCCATTACAAATACAAATAATTCTCAACAAAACCAAAAGGCTTAATCTTTCCTAGGCCTACCTATTCAGAAAATTAGAATAAACATTTGATTATAAACGCCATTGGAGGGAATGGAGTTTCAGGCCACACGAGACGTTACAATGAAGACGACAAATGGTATGAAACAAAGCAGCAAAAGACTGTCTACCCAGCGCATGGCAGCTCCCCGCCTCGCCCATGAGAACTGATTCACCCATTTATATTTTAAAGCTTTAATGGATACAGGAAGGGATGTCGTGTCCTGTGAGCGGGGGGGAGGGAGTCAGGACGGATGCTGGGACGGGGGGGCAGGACTGGTGCTGGGAGGGGGGGGCAGGACTGGTGCTGGGAGGGGGACAGGACGGGTGCTGGGAGGGGGACAGAACGGGTGCTGGGAGGGGGACAGGACGGGTGCTGGGAGGGGGACAGGACGGGTGCTGGGAGGGGGACAGGACGGGTGCTGGGAGGGGGACAGGACGGGTGCTGGGAGGGGGATAGGACGGGTGCTGAGAGGGGGACAGGACGGGTGCTGGGAGGGGGAAAGGACGGGTGCTACGAGGGGGACAGGACGGGTGCTGGTAGGGGGACAGGACGGGTGCTGGGAGGGGGACAGGACGGGTGCTGGGAGGGGGACAGGACGGGTGCTGAGAGGGGGACAGGACGGGTGCTGGGAGGGGGACAGGACGGGTGCTGGGAGGGGGACAGGACGGGTGCTGAGAGGGGGGTAGGACGGGTGCTGGGAGGGGGACAGGACGGGTGCTGGGAGGGGGACAGGACGGGTGCTGGTAGGGGGGACAGGACGGGTGCTGAGAGGGGGGTAGGACGGGTGCTGGGAGGGGGACAGGACGGGTGCTGGGAGGGGGTCAGGACGGGTGCTGGGAGGGGGACAGGACGGGTGCTGGTAGGGGGACAGGACGGGTGCTGAGAGGGGGTCAGGACGGGTGCTGGGAGGGGGACAGGACAGGTGCTGAGAGGGGGGCAGGACGGGTGCTGGGAGGGGGACAGGACGGGTGCTGAGAGGGGGGCAGGACGGGTGCTGAGAGGGGGACAGGACGGGTGCTGGGAGGGGGACAGGACGGGTGCTGGGAGGGGGACAGGACGGGTGCTGGGAGGGGGACAGGACGGGTGCTGAGAGGGGGACAGGACGGGTGCTGAGAGGGGGGTGGAGTGGAGGATGTTGAATGTGTTCCGTCTTAATCCCACAGACCACGATAGGGCGGGGGGGGGGGGCTCTCACACGAAACCCACAACGATAAATATAGGGAAGAATAGCAAGAAATCCAGATGGGGAGGTGGGGGTTGGATGGGGGCTAGTGGTAGCCTTAGGAGGGGGGAGAAATGGTTAGGGGGGGATAGACACAGCTTGGAGGAGAGGGAACGAGGTTGGTAATGAGATCAGTGATGAGGCTGAGATTGGATTGTATCAAACAGACCTGAGGAAGAGGATTCAAACCTCTTTCCCTCTATCGTCTTGATCTCCACAATGTAGAAACAATATCCATAGAAGGTAAACAGGTGAGTGAGGGAGAGAGAGACACACACACGACGAACGAGAACAAGAAAATCCACTATTTTGAACCCGGGAAAGTTAGGAGCTTTATGTCTGTAGAGACATATGGCCTGAGAACGCGGTCGGGTGACGGGACACTGTCTTGCAAGGTGATGGAGAAAAAGTCCTTCGCCCTTGCAAGCAGCACCCAAGGCTGCACTATATGTTTATTGATATTCTGGTGAAATACGTGGCTGATGGATCGCTTACGACTCGCAGCGACTTCAGCTCCGACGACTGAAACAAGTTGCAATTTCACCCTCGGCTGAACGCGCCTCTTTGAACGTCCCAAACAATTTGCCGATAGTTTCCAAGGTGGGTTTTGCGTCGTCAGGACATATACGATTGAATTCCTCGCATCTTGCTGACAGACTGTGAAAGGAAGGGGAGGGCGAGCATGGGCAAGGGGGGAGAGCCATAAAATAATTTTCTCAATATTTTATATTAACTATTTTCCAACCCGTTCTCGCAAATTCGTAAAGTCAATATTGACTTATTAACTACGTGCATAGGTGATATACTAAACATAATAGATACCCTTAAAAAGATTCATAGAAAACACCGACCTTACCTAACCTTGTTAGTATCTTAAGATAAGCATCTTATTGCTTCGTAATTACAATTATTACTTAACCTATACC
This sequence comes from Procambarus clarkii, assembly GCF_040958095.1. Lineage (NCBI taxonomy): Eukaryota > Metazoa > Arthropoda > Malacostraca > Decapoda > Cambaridae > Procambarus > Procambarus clarkii. The sequence continues at coordinate 1,214,394 of NC_091191.1, forward strand.
TATTATAGGTTAGGTAATAATTGTAATTACGAAGCAATAAGATGCTTATCTTAAGATACTAACAAGGTTAGGTAAGGTCGGTGTTTTCTATGAATCTTTTTAAGGGTATCTATTATGTTAAGTATGTCACCTATGCACATATTTAATAAGTCAATATTGACTTATTAAATTTGCGAGAACGGGTTGCTATTTTCCTGGTTCGACAATATGTTACTCCCCCCCCCTCCACACACACACACACACACACACACACACACACACACACACACACACATACACACACATACACACACGTGTGTGTGGCTTCCTGAATGGAGAGAATGAGAATCAAACCCAAAATGGGTGACTCGTGAGGCTCCTGACGGTTCATTGCACTGCAACGGCATGATAAACGGTATGATAAACGGTATGATAAACGGCATGATAAACGGTATGATAAACGGCATGATAAACGGCATGATAAACAACATAAACAACAGACTATCGCAAGAAGCTTTACTCTAGAAGGTCAGCCCCACTCCCATCCTGGTTTCTTATATCCGTAAAAGATGAAAGGCCTTCTCCAGTAACGTGTATTGTCGTTGATAGCGCCGAACAGAGAGAAACGTTCTACCATCGGCACTGCGCCCCGTTGAGTGGGTGTCAGCTGAACTAAACGACTCTCCCGTGGTACTTGAGTACTCACTCGAACATGATTCATCGGATTAAAGTCCGGTTTCGAGTTGAAACCCCTTTCACCAGGCCCCAGATACTGTCGATAATAGTCGACATCACCAACGCCAGCACCAGAGGACATGCGCGTCGACGGCGGCGGCGCAGAAATCCTTTACTCAAGCGAAGAAACTCTCAAGCAACTGTGTGCTCTTGAGAACCAGGACTCCCTACGAGACTCTGACCTGATCATCTTACCTACCCATCGCTACCTGGCTGATAGAACAGTTTTTGTCAGCCGTATCAGCGTCTTCATCGCCACCAAGGACCCCTGATGCCATATTGTCAACACCAGGAACCCGGTTAAAGTCATCAAGAACGACGACAACCTTCGACCTACCCTGAAGGTAACCTTCTCTTCAGCTGCAGCAGCGACCTAAGCAGTAGGAAACGGCTTCAGATGATTGGACATATCAATCACCCCGGATACTGTCAAGAAGTAACTCTACCTCCTAGGCAAAATTATAAGTGTAGTAAGTACGACCACTACACCAGGAACTGCGAACTCTCCGAGGGAAAATGCAGCATCTGCACTGCAGATCATCACTTCAAGGACTGCCAGTCGACCACCCAACTGCGCATCAATTGTGGGAGGACCACATACACTCGTCTACCTTGGGCTGCCCCACAAGAACTGAAGAAATAAAGAAATTGGCACCCGACAGGACAACCACCAATCAGCCCGCGAGCTACATCATCCAGGCCACGACGTTCCCAAAGCTACTTATGTCGGAAATCCGACACACACTTAATAACATGAGTAACCCCTTACAGAAAAGAGAATGGGTGAATCCATGACGTCATCGACGTCACGTATTTATTATTACTGTAACTTCTTTTAAACAACAGTCTAGTGTTTAAATTTAATAAAAAAGTGTTCACTAAGACTGAATATAATTTTCAGCACTGGGAATATAGCTTAATACGCTATTCCTAAAACATAAATAGAGCCATCAAACATTTGCGTTCGTCTCCCTCCGGGAGAGTCGTCGCACGTACACACTGGAACAATTCCCACGATCGTTGTTGCCCCTAAATCAACACAACAACACTGGAACAATGGCTGGCAGCCGTGGAGTAAGGACGTCTTGCCGACCCTCCGTGGCTGTTGGGGTTGTTTGACATTTTGGTCGCAAGGTGGTGTGTGCGTCTCTGCCCTCCCAGTTTGTTGCTGCCTGGCTGCGTGTTGATGTGGCGATTCTGACATGGGTGGCCATCTTCCCCCTGTTGTGCGTGTGAACTCCGTGGGCCTGGAGTTCACTTGTAAGGCTGGATATACGACCATCGAGATGGTGATGTGTGACATGCTTCGTATCCCGGTGGAGGCTATCTACGGTGTAGAGCTTGTTACAGCCCACCGGGTTGTTATCAAGTTCGTGAGGGAGGAGGAGTACCGGGACTTCCTCCGACAGTACGAGGGGCGTATGTTGCCGTTGACGGATGATGCCGGCTCTCTGGCGATTTCGGACCGCAGTGGTGCCCTGACTTATGTCAGTGTCCATGGTGCGCCCTTGGAGTTCCCTGAAGACTTCATCCGGCGTTACTTCGGGAGGTTTAGTGCCGTTGTCAGCGTGCGGGTGAACACGCTCTCCTCGGGGCGGTATGCTGGGAGGTGAACGAACATTCGCACGTTGGGAATGCGCCTGGGGTCGGATATACCTTCTTCTGTCCGGCTTATGGGATACTACGTCTGGGTGTATTATGCCCGGCAGCCTCGTACCTGTTTCCGGTGTGGCCTGTTGTGGCATCAGGCTGCCGGGTGCTCTGAGGCCCCAGCTGCTCCTGTCAACTTGTTCCGAGAAGAGGATTTCCTGCCGCTCCCACTGGAGGCAGTCTTCGGTGATGATAAGGAGGTGCGCGTCCCATTCGCTGCTGCAGCTCCCCCGGCGACGCCTGACGTTCCTCCGGTTGTTGCTGACCCTCTTCCGGGGATTGCGGTACCGTCGGTTGGTCTGCTTGATCCTGTCGCTGTCCAAGCTGCTCCCGTAGGCCTTCCTGGTGCTCCCTGTGTGGCGTTGCTGTCTTCTCCTTCGTCTTCGGATGCTGCGCCTGGCCCTGTGTCCGTGACTCGGATGTCCCGGATGTGCTGGGTGCTGGGGTGGCTGCGGAGCCTCCTGCTGTGTGTGGCCCGGTTCCCCCCTGTGGTAGAGGCTGCTGCCGTTCTGTGTTGGGTGTCGGTTCATCCGGCTCGTGGTACCCGTGTTTCTGGGTCCGCTTCCGGCTCTGGTGATATCCAGCCGGTGCCCAAACGTTCCCGGCGTTCGTCTTCTGCCTCGGCCGATGTTGGTGACTTCAGTGGCTATGGGTCTTCGGGTGTTGATGGTGTGGATGCGGATACGTCGATGTCTCCGCGGTTAGTGGTGGCGGAGGTCCATGTGCCTGCTGGTGCCTGTGTCTCGGACATGCCTTCGGTTCTTTCTCTGCCAGGGGACTCTCCGCAGTGGGGGGTGGTGGCTTCCGCTGCCAGGGATGATGTGGACTCTGGTGCTGGGTGTGGCCTGGTGGTGACATTACGGAAGGATGCGCGCCATCCGGGTTCCCTGCAGTCATCTGGTGCTGTGCCCGGGGCCGAGGGTGCCCCTGTGGTGGTGCCCGGTGGCCCAATCGCTCCTATGAGGGTGCGCATTGGGGACCTGGAAGACATGTTGCCGGCGTCTGTGATGCCGCCGGGTCACTGGACGGAGATTGCCAAGTTACTGCTGTCTGACGGACCGGAGAACTTTCATGGTGGGCAGGTTCTCTTTATGTGGGGGCGAGTGGTGACTTCTCGCCTCATGAGTAATACCATCTGGGTCCCCTGTTTGCGGGTGTTTGTTGCCCCGGTTCCAGATGTTATGGCGTCCCAGGTAGATGGACGGGACCCTTGGCAGTGGGTGCTCTGGGAAGCATTCAATGTACGGTTCCCGCGGGCCAGGTTCCGGGGCAAGTATGTCCACTGATTTCCTGTGTATTTGCTATATGAAATGTTATATTCTGTGCTCGTGCCTCTCCCTTTGTGCGTTTCTTAGCCGTATGGCATGTTAGTTTCTAGTGCTTGGCGTCACTCGTTTTGCGTTTTGGCTTGGCGCTTCACCTTTCCTGGCTTCGCGATTCACCCTTAACATGTACGCCGGGGTGCATCCGATCCCACGATCGTCGTCGCCCCTAACTCAACTCAACAACAACACTGGAACAATAACATCAGGACACACGTTGTAGAGAGTCTCTCCATATAAGCTGATTTAACTCGTTAGACACCCAGACTACATGTCAACAAGCGAGCAATCGGCAACACAGCCTCTCAACAACCACAGCAACAACAGTATCCATCTTACCAAGTATTTACGTTTAATTGTGCACAGTTTATTCATAAATAGGTAGGCGGTTATGATGCATGGAAACACCCCCATAACAAGTACGTTTACACAGCTTAACACCCTCACATTCCATGTCTTGCCTGTAATGTTTCTCTAAATATTATATATTTAGAGAAACATTATTAATTCTTTAAACTTGGCAGGTAATTGTGATTTGGAGTACCAAGAAGCTGAGCAGACAGTTGGGCCTTACATATGAATTATTATCTAGCTGTACACCAAGCTTTGTAACCTCCAGACAGCCGCCATTACGTGGCACTCAGAGGCACAGGGCCACACCCATCTTTGATGCTACAATTACACAGCCTTAGCAGGCCCCTTCAACAGGAACAGCTAAGCCCTCTTTTTTTTTGTACAATACTGTAGTACTCATAAGAAATTAATTCATTATTTCTATAATAATAGTAGATTAGACCACCATATGTGGTATGATTTATAAATTATATTTTGAATATAAGGTAAACAATTTGTGGTTTGAGAAGGAGCCATCTCAAAGTGGTTTAAGCTGCAAATTGGCCCACCAAGAAGTATGTGAGATAAATTCAGGCAGCTGAATCAGTACATACAGTCCACTCACTTACTTATTCATTTAATTATTTACTTGCTTAATTAACTAACTTATTACTAAGAACTAACTAAGAAAATTAATCAGATAAAAAATTATCTTATTAAAGTCAACTTAAAAAAGAATTAAGCTACCAGGATTTTCCCACAACCCAACTTTTCTGATACGATGACGTCCGCACCACTCCTCCCCCCCTCCCCCCCCCCCCCCCCACCACCACCCTCACCCCATTGAGGGCCCAACACACAGGTGACGGCAGCCCAGACCACCAGCCCATCAACCAACCAATCAACAGCCCCAGCTGCCACTACTCTGGTCCCTGATTCACGTTGCGGAGAAGCTGGCAGGAACAGACATCACCAAGTTCGTGAAGATGCTCAACAGACGTCTCGCTGCTAACGGGCTACCCAATTTATCGGTTCCAGCGGACCTGCTTCAGATTCCACAAGCTACCTCAACTCAACCAGATCAACAAAGACAAATCCAGTGACGGAACTGACAACAGTGGTAGCAGCACCAACGCCTCAAGCACCCGCTACCGCACCAACTCCCACCACTCCTGACCTGACAGACCATCACCCAGTGGCAACCTCAACTCCTTCCGCCTGTACATGGAGCATAAATTAGAAGAAAATACAGGCTCACCAAGCGGCTGCAACAGTACCAGTAACTGAATTAGCCGACAACGAGGACCTTGAAGTCACCCATATCGAACCTGAAACCAGAGAAAAGGAGGGAGTCAGAAAACGCCCCTCTGTTATTTTTAAGAGGACGGGTTGGCGCGTAAGCCGGACAACTCAAATAGAAAACGGAACAGAACGTCACTTTTGTGAGTCGATTTCATTTCAAATTACGTCCAAATTTGGCCATAGCGCGCATACGAGCCAAAAGTGACATTATTTTTAAGAGGACGGGTTGGGTTAAAAGGACGCTTCACCGACGATGATACGTTTAAGCGGTAACCATGGTACAAGACGACTGCTGGCCCGCCAGTCCAACTGGATCATAGCTAACAGTAGCAGATATGAAAATATGTATGAGAAAATAATAGATTCAGGAAGTCCTCAAAATAAAGACAAACTTCAGTAATTTTAGGAGGAAAGGCATATATGGAAAAGATAAGAATTGTCCTTGAAAAATTTACAATTTGTGTAATTTGGTAACGTTATAAATGATTATGAAATAACTTTAATAGTAAGGTTACTTTGATGGTGAGATAACTATGATATTGTAGCTGTTTTTCACTTCATCATGTTTTATTTATTTACAGGTTCCGTGACCCAACTTGAGAAATGGTGACATGACTGCCGTATAGTGACTGCCGTATAGTGACTGCCGTATAGTGACGCCGTGAAATACCTCATTATTGGTCAGTAAAACTTGATAACCATCCTGGGATATCATGAGGTAAATAGTGTGAATGTGGTGCCAGTTGTTGCAAAAATCATGGCGACAGTGCCAGACCTCACAGCGACAGTGCCAGACCTCATGGCTAGGGTGCCAGCAGACATGTGGTGGTAGAGTGGTCTAACTGTGCAATGGTGTAAGTGATTTGTGATGATCATACTGCAGTGTACTGCGTGATATCTGAGTTGCCATACTGATTGCTTGCCATACTGGACTGTATGGAGGGACGCAGACTACACACAACTACGGTGCTCCGTTATAGTTAAACTATCACAGAAACATCTTTGTAAAATAAACATAAAAGGTTTAGAAGAAAAAGAAATGATATAGATGAAATTAGAATGCAACACAGATGTACACACATCCACACATCTCAAATGAAGAGTCCTGGAACACGATGCAGGTACCCTCCTGGCTCTTGCACCAAGGACATATAATCACCCATTAGCTCACACTGCTCGTATTAAAAGCCATCGCCAGACCAAATCATCCATAGAAATATTTGATAACAAAACCACCCCCCCCCTCCCCCCCTTACAAACACCCACCCACCCACCCCCACTCAAAAAAAAAATCAGAGTTCTGAAAAGCGTTAAAAATGTTCACGGCTCTTGGTAAATACTCTTTAATGAAGTTAATTATGCTTGAAAATATCATTACTGGAATAATTAGAAACCCTCTTTGCACCTGGCCAGGTAGAAAGTCCTGAATTAAATAACTCATGTAATTAAATGTTACCCAAAGGCAGAAAGTAATATAAAAATATAAAATTAAGAGTAAAAAGTTCATAGTTCAATGGTTGTAGTAAAAAAAAAAATATTATGTGAAAATAAACTTTTTGGTACAAAAAACGCTTCTGCTTTTATGTGAATGAAGAGAAGACTAAAATAAGTGAACAGATTGTGATATATAAATAGGAATTATATATATTTTTATACAAGAATAGTCAAGAAAACGAGGGGGAAAAAAAAGAGGAAAAAAATGGTTAATATAATAAAGAGGAGTGAACGAAATAGAGATCCGAAGCTGAAGTCTCGTAAGAAAAGATAAAAGATTGGGAGAGACGGTGAGATTGGAAGAGACAGTGAGATTGGAAGAGACAGTGACGGGGCAAGACAAAGATATATTGAGAGATAGGAGAGGGAAGTTTAGATACAGAGGAATATACGGAAAAGTATAATAGATACACAGCAATAAATAGAGGAAATAAGAGAGAAAAAGACAGAAATAGTAATATATATAACTCAGTAAAAAAAATGAATAAAATGACAAATAAAGACAGTGATAGAGAATTTAAACTCAAAAACTTCAAGCAGGGAAAGACAGAAATAGAAAGATAGAATAGTAGAAATAGCAGGGACAGAGAAATAGTGGCAAATGTGTAAGCAGGCAGATGCGAGGAGTGTCCCTTGAAGGGAGGCACTACCACCACTACCACCACTACCACCACTACCACCACCACCACCACTACCACCACCACCAGGAGTGCACCCGTTTTATCGACAACAGAGCCCAGCGCTCAGATGGCCGGCTGAATTGATAAAAGGTTCCAGCACCATCGCCACCACCACTACAACCCCCCCACCCCCCCACTACCACCACCTCCACTACCACCACAGGCCGGCCTGAGGCACTCTTCACCATGCACTTAGCAACATCGACTCTGGCATCCCTACTCGTCCTCGTCGCTGCCAACCCAGAGCCTGGTAAGTTAACATGTTAAATTTTATTTAAAATTATATATTTTTATTTAATTTTCATTTAAAATTATATATCAAAATTATATATTTCTTCCCCTGTATATATTAACACTGAAACACCTTCACCCTTCTAGTTGAGATGGTGTCTAAGCCATCAGCCTTGTCCTAGATATATTAGAATTCAACTAAACATAGAAATTATTATATTTAATCAAACATTAACATTTTCCGGAATTTAAGTATATATTCTAGTAATATAATTTTCTCGTATCAACTTGGTGTCATAGTACTGGCTTAGCTGAGCAGCAGACTTGAGTTCAAACCTTTCCGAGGACTTAGTGATATTTGTTTTTCAATGTTTAAACCGGTTTCCAAAGAGTAGCCAAGGGAGAGGTGGCAACATGTGACCTCTGAGGGAAGCTCTCCATTCTCCCTGGGCGTGGGAAGGACCTATCCAGGCCCCAGAATAGGAGGAAGAGGGCTAGATACTGTTCCCATACCAAGGCTCTTAAGTGGGAAACTTGCTCTTGCTGCGTCCAACTACTTGCATTGGTCGGCACAGCGACAGACTCGCTTCTAGCGGGTCGGCGTTCGAACCACTCCGCCCTCGTATCCTAGCTGCTATCCTGTCCTCGTATCCCAGCTGCTCCTATCCTGTCCTCGTATCCTAGCTGCTATCCTGTCCTCGTATCCCAGCTGCTATCCTGGCCTCGTATCCCAGCTGCTATCCTGTCCTCGTATCCCAGCTGCTATCCTGTCCTCGTATCCCAGCTGCTATCCTGGCCTCGTATCCCAGCTGCTATCCTGGCCTCGTATCCCAGCTGCTATCCTGGCCTCGTATCCCAGCTGCTATCCTGGCCTCGTATCCCAGCTGCTATCCTGTCCTCGTATCCCAGCTGCTATCCTGTCCTCGTATCCCAGCTGCTATCCAATCCTCCTATCCCAGCAGCTGCTATCCTGGCCTCGTATCGCTTCCATGTGCCGTATAGTCGAAGTGGCTTAGCGCTTTCTCCTGATAAATACTCTAGCTATCTTTTCCTTGCTGTGGGTCCGGGATATAAACACAGTCATCTGGGACACAGACAGCGATCAACACATGGCTAACACGGCAACCCGTTCTCGCAAATTCGTAAAGTCAATATTGACTTATTAACTACGTGCATAGGTGATATACTAAACATAATAGATACCCTTAAAAAGATTCATAGAAAACACCGACCTTACCTAACCTTGTTAGTATCTTAAGATAAGCATCTTATTGCTTCGTAATTACAATTATTACTTAACCTATACCTATTATAGGTTAGGTAATAATTGTAATTACGCAGCAATAAGATGCTTATCTTAACATACTAAGTAGGTTAGGTAAGGTCGGTGTTTTCTATGAATCTTTTTAAGGGTATCTATTATGTTAAGTATGTCACCTATGCACATATTTAATAAGTCAATATTGACTTATTAAATTTGCGAGAACGGGTTGAACACGGAGTCGCGGAAGATGGCATTGATGACCACCTTCAATGGTCATCAATGTGAGCCGCGGTGACAGGTGTTCCACCAATGTTGACAGTCTATGGACTGACATTAACACCAGCAGGAGTGCATCTGTGCTCTCGTCAACACACCGGTCAAACGGTCGGCTGAATTTTACAGAGATTTCAGTAATAACATCAACGCTACCACTAACATTAATGCAACTACCACCAGCAACAACCACCAACTACCACCAACAACAACCACCACCACCAACTATAATAACACAGGAAGTAAAGTAGATTTAGTAAAGTTTGTGAGAATTAACAATTTCCGAGACACGTTATACTAATGCTAAATATGTTTTTGCTTGCAAGGACTTATAGTAATGTTAACACTATCCTCAGCATCTTTACATTAACCTGAGTATACCACGTTAACCTGAGCATACCACATTAACCTGAGTATACCACGTTATCCTGAGTATACCACATTAACCTGAGTATACCACATTAACCTGAGCATACAACATTAACCTGAGCATACCACATTAACCTGAGCATACCACATTAACCTGAGTATACCACATTAACCTGAGCATACCACATTAACCTCAGCATACCACTTTAACCTGAGCATACCACATTAACCTGAGCATACCACATTAACCTCAGCATTCCACTTTAACCTCAGTATACCACATTAACCTGAGCATACGACATTAACCTGAGTATACCACGTTAACCTGAGTATACCACATTAACCTGAGCATACCACATTAACCTGAGCATACCACATTAACCTGAGCATACCACATTAACCTGAGCATACCACATTAACCTGAGCATACCACTTTAACCAGAGAATTCTAACATTAACCTGAGAATTCTAACATTAACCTGAGGACCTTAGCATTACCCCGAGCATGCTAACATTCAGCTTGACCTGGGTGTGTGAAAAATTAACTAGCCTTTAGGATGTTAATATCAGCTGATCACGACGCTTTAACCTTACCATGTTAACATTTGTCAAATACTGCCATGATAGTCATTGAGGCTAAAGCATGTCAAACTACCCAACAAGTTAATAATACCGAAGACCCAAGAGCCCTTTTCCTACCAAGAAATTCAGTCACAAATCCAAAAAAAACAGAATGCCCCCCCCCAAACAAAAATTTGCACATTAATAACAAATGGGGGCCATTAACCCCTCGTAATAAAGACTCGAGAAGACATTAACAAAATTAGACTTACAAAACAAGGAAACAT
>NC_091191.1:1232373-1269873 GCF_040958095.1 Procambarus clarkii
CTGAAATCCGGATATTTAAATCCGGATTTGCCATTTGAACGCGTCCTGCGAACGCCTCTTTATTGAGCAGCGTCAAGCGCTTGTGGGAAGGTTTTTGCCTCTTGCTTCACCGTCTCCTCTTACTGCTCCTGCTCCTCCTCCTCCTCCTCCTCCTCCTCCTCTTCCTCTTCCTGCTCCTCCTCCTCCTCTTCCTCCTTCTCCGTCTCAAGCGTCAGGTTCTTCCTTGTGGAATAATTGAGGAATAATCAATGGTTTGGCCGTGTTTAGCCCACAGTCCAATTTATTTGACTACGTCTCCACCATTCACACACACACACACACACACACACACACACACACACACACACACACACACACACACACACACACACACACACACACACACATGAAAGTCATGTTCTTCGTCTACATAAAAAATCTGCCAGAAGGAGTACAGAATTATATGAACATGTTTGCGGGTGATGATAAGATACTGGGGAAGAAGACAGGAGACGCAGACGATTGTAATGCCCTTCAAATTGATCTAGATAAAATAAGTGCTTGGAGCGTCAAGTGGCAAATGGAATTCAATGTGAATAAATGCCACGTTATGGAAAGTGGAATCGGAGAAAATAGACCACAGACACAAAACAAATTATGTGGAAAGGAATTACAAAACAAATAAAGAAGGAGACCTAGGAGTGGGGAGGATAGTAAGCTGTCGCCAGAGGAACACATAAAGAACATTGTGAGAGGAGCGTATGCGTCGCTTTCCAACTTCAGACTTGAGAGGAGCGTATGCGTCGCTTTCCAACTTCAGACTTGAGAGGAGCGTATGCGTCGCTTTCCAACTTCAGACTTGAGAGGAGCGTATGCGTCGCTTTCCAACTTCAGACTTGAGAGGAGCGTATGCGTCGCTTTCCAACTTCAGACTTGAGAGGAGCGTATGCGTCGCTTTCCAACTTCAGACTTGAGAGGAGCGTATGCGTCGCTTTCCAACTTCAGACTTGAGAGGAGCGTATGCGTCGCTTTCCAACTTCAGACTTGAGAGGAGCGTATGCGTCGCTTTCCAACTTCAGACTTGAGAGGAGCGTATGCGTCGCTTTCCAACTTCAGACTTGAGAGGAGCGTATGCGTCGCTTTCCAACTTCAGACTTGAGAGGAGCGTATGCGTCGCTTTCCAACTTCAGACTTGAGAGGAGCGTATGCGTCGCTTTCCAACTTCAGACTTGAGAGGAGCGTATGCGTCGCTTTCCAACTTCAGACTTGAGAGGAGCGTATGCGTCGCTTTCCAACTTCAGACTTGAGAGGAGCGTATGCGTCGCTTTCCAACTTCAGACTTGAGAGGAGCGTATGCGTCGCTTTCCAACTTCAGACTTGAGAGGAGCGTATGCGTCGCTTTCCAACTTCAGACTTGAGAGGAGCGTATGCGTCGCTTTCCAACTTCAGACTTGAGAGGAGCGTATGCGTCGCTTTCCAACTTCAGACTTGAGAGGAGCGTATGCGTCGCTTTCCAACTTCAGACTTGAGAGGAGCGTATGCGTCGCTTTCCAACTTCAGACTTGAGAGGAGCGTATGCGTCGCTTTCCAACTTCAGACTTGAGAGGAGCGTATGCGTCGCTTTCCAACTTCAGACTTGAGAGGAGCGTATGCGTCGCTTTCCAACTTCAGACTTGAGAGGAGCGTATGCGTCGCTTTCCAACTTCAGACTTGAGAGGAGCGTATGCGTCGCTTTCCAACTTCAGACTTGAGAGGAGCGTATGCGTCGCTTTCCAACTTCAGACTTGAGAGGAGCGTATGCGTCGCTTTCCCAACTTCAGACTTGAGAGGAGCGTATGCGTCGCTTTCCAACTTCAGACTTGAGAGGAGCGTATGCGTCGCTTTCCAACTTCAGACTTGAGAGGAGCGTATGCGTCGCTTTCCAACTTCAGACTTGAGAGGAGGCGTAATGCGTCGCTTTCCAACTTCAGACTTGAGAGGAGCGTATGCGTCGCTTTCCAACTTCAGACTTGAGAGGAGCGTATGCGTCGCTTTCCAACTTCAGACTAGAGAGGAGCGAATGCGTCGCTTTCCAACTTCAGACTTGAGAGGAGCGTATGCGTCGCTTTCCAACTTCAGACTTGAGAGGAGCGTATGCGTCGCTTTCCAACTTCAGACTTGAGAGGAGCGTATGCGTCGCTTTCCAACTTCATACTTGAGAGGAGCGAATGCGTCGCTTTCCAACTTCATACTTGAGAGGAGCGTATGCGTCGCTTTCCAACTTCAGACTTGAGAGGAGCGTATGCGTCGCTTTCCAACTTCAGACTTGAGAGGAGCGTATGCGTCGCTTTCCAACTTCAGACTTGAGAGGAGCGTATGCGTCGCTTTCCAACTTCAGACTTGAGAGGAGCGTATGCGTCGCTTTCCAACTTCAGACTTGAGAGGAGCGTATGCGTCGCTTTCCAACTTCAGACTTGAGAGAAGCGTATGCGTCGCTTTCCAACTTCAGACTTGAGAGGAGCGTATGCGTCGCTTTCCAACTTCAGACTTGAGAGGAGCGTATGCGTCGCTTTCCAACTTCAGACTTGAGAGGAGCGTATGCGTCGCTTTCCCAACTTCAGACTTGAGAGGAAGCGTATGCGTCGCTTTCCAACTTCAGACTTGAGAGGAGCGTATGCGTTCGCTTTCCCAACTTCAGACTTGAGAGGAGCGTATGCGTCGCTTTCCAACTTCAGACTTGAGAGGAGCGTATGCGTCGCTTTCCAACTTCAGACTTGAGAGGAGCGTATGCCGTCGCTTTCCAACTTCATACTTGAGAGGAGCGTATGCGTCGCTTCCAACTTCAGACTTGAGAGGAGCGTATGCGTCCGCTTTCCAACTTCAGACTTGAGAGGAGCGTATGCGTCGCTTTCCCAACTTCAGACTTGAGAGGAGCGTATGCGTCGCTTCCAACTTCAGACTTGAGAGGAGCGTATGCGTCGCTTTCCAACTTCAGACTTGAGAGGAGCGTATGCGTCGCTTTCCAACTTCAGACTTGAGAGGAGCGTATGCGTCGCTTTCCAACTTCAGACATTGAGAGGAGCGTATGCGTCGCTTTCCAACTTCAGACTTGAGAGGAGCGTATGCGTCGCTTTCCAACTTCAGACTTGAGAGGAGCGTATGCGTCGCTTTCCAACTTCAGACTTGAGAGGAGCGTATGCGTCGCTTTCCAACTTCAGACTTGAGAGGAGCGTATGCGTCGCTTTCCAACTTCAGACTTGAGAGGAGCGTATGCGTCGCTTTCCAACTTCAGACTTGAGAGGAGCGTATGCGTCGCTTTCCAACTTCAGACTTGAGAGGAGCGTATGCGTCGCTTTCCAACTTCAGACTTGAGAGGAGCGTATGCGTCGCTTTCCAACTTCAGACTTGAGAGGAGCGTATGCGTCGCTTTCCAACTTCAGACTTGAGAGGAGCGTATGCGTCGCTTTCCAACTTCAGACTTGAGAGGAGCGTATGCGTCGCTTTCCAACTTCAGACTTGAGAGGAGCGTATGCGTCGCTTTCCAACTTCAGACTTGAGAGGAGCGTATGCGTCGCTTTCCACTTCAGACTTGAGAGGAGCGTATGCGTCGCTTTCCAACTTCAGACTTGAGAGGAGCGTATGCGTCGCTTTCCAACTTCAGACTTGAGAGGAGCGTATGCGTCGCTTTCCAACTTCAGACTTGAGAGGAGCGTATGCGTCGCTTTCCAACTTCAGACTTGAGAGGAGCGTATGCGTCGCTTTCCAACTTCAGACTTGAGAGGAGCGTATGCGTCGCTTTCCAACTTCAGACTTGAGAGGAGCGTATGCGTCGCTTTCCCAACTTCAGACTTGAGAGGAGCGTATGCGTCGCTTTCCAACTTCAGACTTGAGAGGAGCGTATGCGTCGCTTTCCAACTTCAGACTTGAGAGGAGCGTATGCGTCGCTTTCCAACTTCAGACTTGAGAGGAGCGTATGCGTCGCTTTCCAACTTCAGACTTGAGAGGAGCGTATGCGTCGCTTTCCAACTTCAGACTTGAGAGGAGCGTATGCGTCGCTTTCCAACTTCAGACTTGAGAGGAGCGTATGCGTCGCTTTCCAACTTCAGACTTGAGAGGAGCGTATGCGTCGCTTTCCAACTTCAGACTTGAGAGGAGCGTATGCGTCGCTTTCCAACTTCAGACTTGAGAGGAGCGTATGCGTCGCTTTCCAACTTCAGACTTGAGAGGAGCGTATGCGTCGCTTTCCAATTTCAGACTTGAGAGGAGCGTATGCGTCGCTTTCCAACTTCAGACTTGAGAGGAGCGTATGCGTCGCTTTCCAACTTCAGACTTGAAGAGGAGCGTATGCGTCGCTTTCCAACTTCAGACTTGAGAGGAGCGTATGCGTCGCTTTCCAACTTCAGACTTGAGAGGAGCGTATGCGTCGCTTTCCAACTTCAGACTTGAGAGAGCGTATGCGTCGCTTTCCAACTTCAGACTTGAGAGGAGCGTATGCGTCGCCTTTCCAACTTCAGACTTGAGAGGAGCGTATGCGTCGCTTTCCAACTTCAGACTTGAGAGGAGCGTATGCGTCGCTTTCCAACTTCAGACTTGAAGAGGAGCGTATGCGTCGCTTTCCAACTTCAGACTTGAGAGGAGCGTATGCGTCGCTTTCCAACTTCAGACTTGAGAGGAGCGTATGCGGTCGCTTTCCAACTTCAGACTTGAGAGGAGCGTATGCGTCGCTTTCCAACTTCAGACTTGAGAGGAGCGTATGCGTCGCTTTCCAACTTCAGACTTGAGAGGAGCGTATGCGTCCGCTTTCCAACTTCAGACTTGAGAGGAGCGTATGCGTCGCTTTCCAACTTCAGACTTGAGAGGAGCGTATGCGTCGCTTTCCAACTTCAGACTTGAGAGGAGCGTATGCGTCGCTTTCCAACTTCAGACATTGAGAGGAGCGTATGCGTCGCTTTCCAACTTCAGACTTGAGAGGAGCGTATGCGTCGCTTTTCCAACTTCAGACTTGAGAGGAGCGTATGCGTCGCTTTCCAACTTCAGACTTGAGAGGAGCGTATGCGTCGCTTTCCAACTTCAGACTTGAGAGGAGCGTATGCGTCGCTTTCCAACTTCAGACTTGAGAGGAGCGTATGCGTCGCTTTCCAACTTCAGACTTGAGAGGAGCGTATGCGTCGCTTTCCAAACTTCAGACTTGAGAGGAGCGTATGCGTCGCTTTCCAACTTCAGACTTGAGAGGAGCGTATGCGTCGCTTTCCAACTTCAGACTTGAGAGGAGCGTATGCGTCGCTTTCCAACTTCAGACTTGAGAGGAGCGTATGCGTCGCTTTCCAACTTCAGACTTGAGAGGAGCGTATGCGGTCGCTTTCCAACTTCATACTTGAGAGGAGCGTATGCGTCGCTTTCCAACTTCAGACTGAGAGGAGCGTATGCGTCGCTTTCCAACTTCAGAACTTGAGAGGAGCGTATGCGTCGCTTTCCAACTTCAGACTGAGAGGAGCGTATGCGGTCGCTTTCCAACTTCAGACATTGAGAGGAGCGTATGCGTCGCTTTCCAACTTCAGACTTGAGAGGAGCGTATGCGTCGCCTTTCCAACTTCAGACTTGAGATGAGCGTATGCGTCGCTTTCCAACTTCAGACTTGAGAGGAGCGTATGCGTCGCTTTCCAACTTCAGACTTGAGAGGAGCGTATGCGTCGCTTTCCAACTTCAGACTTGAGAGGAGCGTATGCGTCGCTTTCCAACTTCAGACTTGAGAGGAGCGTATGCGTCGCTTTCCAACTTCAGACTTGAGAGGAGCGTATGCGTCGCTTTCCAACTTCAGACTTGAGAGGAGCGTATGCGTCGCTTTCCAACTTCAGACTTGAGAGGAGCGTATGCGTCGCTTTCCAACTTCAGACTTGAGAGGAGCGTATGCGTCGCTTTCCAACTTCAGACTTGAGAGGAGCGTATGCGTCGCTTTCCAACTTCAGACTTGAGAGGAGCGTATGCGTCGCTTTCCAACTTCAGACTTGAGAGGAGCGTATGCGTCGCTTTCCACTTCAGACTTGAGAGGAGCGTATGCGTCGCTTTCCAACTTCAGACTTGCTTTTAACTATATGGATGGTGAAATACTAAGAAACTGTTCATGACTGTTGTGAGACCAAAACTGGAATATGCAGCAGTTGCATGGTGTCCAAATCTCAAGAAGCACATCAATAAACCGGAAAAGGTGCAGCGGCATGCTACAAAATGGCTTCCGGAACTGAATAAAGTAGAAAAGGTGCAGCGGTATGCTACAAAATGACTTCCGGAACTGAAAAATAAGAGTTACGAGGAGAGACTATAGGCGTTAAACATACAAAAACAAGAAAATGAGAGAAAAGAGAAGTGACATGATCACCACTTACAAAATACTGATAGGAATAATATGGCACCAGCACCAGAAACTTTACGAACAAGAGGACACAGATCCAAGCTAAGAAAACAGAGCTGCTGAAAAAATATTAAAAAAAAATTCTTTTGCAAACAGAGTGGTAGATTGTTGGAACAAACTCAGTGAGAAGGTGGTGGAGGCCAAAACCGTCAGTAGTTTTCAAAGCGTTATACGACAAAGAGTACTGGGAAGACGGGATACCACGAGAGTAGCTCTCATCCAGTAATTACACTTAGGAAATTACACACACCAGCTGTTTCCACCTCACGCCTCCATCACCCCCCCCCCACACACACACACACACACACACACACACACACACACACACACACACACACACACACACACACACACACACACACACACACACACACACACATTCCTAAGTACACCGGGGGATCGCGTGATTGATTATTGAGTCATTGCTGTCAATCACAGCACCATTACCCGCCAACTGGGGTGGAGATTGGGATTGCTTACCGGCCGATATATAACCAGCACTACGAGAATGATTGACATTGCGGGCTCACCATAGCCCGTGCTACATGGGACACTTCGTTCTGAGTAGCTAAATCTAAAACAACAACAACGAATGATTGACTTGTGAGATTTATATTTATTTAATTTATATGAATTTATATAGAATTTATATTTACGTTAATTTATATATTTCGATAGCAATTTGTATGATTAATAGGGGGGGGTTTATATTAAATTAAATTATATGCAGCCAATCAAACTACAGTATTGAAGTACATATATTAGTATATAAATTGAGGAGGTGCCTTATCTTATTGTACAGCAGGCTTAGTCCACCAGATATAACTAGGATGTAGACACTAAATTATCCTCGTGTGAGGCTAGCTTCCATCACCCATAGTAACTGATGTACCAAGATTAATTCTTGCTTCCTCTTCTTGTTCCTGTCAAAGGGCACTAGCTGTAAAGCCAGAATCCTAATATGTGACAGCTATATCAGAGAAAACACTGTATTATTAAATAAGGACCAAGGCTTAATTACCTGTGTTGAGTCGGTCGTTCGTGTTCTTAATTACCTGTGTTGAGTCGATCGTTCGTGTTCTTAATTACCTGTGTTGAGTCGATCGTTCGTGTTCTAACCGGAAATAGTCCTATCTAACTTGAGGTTATCTTGAGATGATTTCGGGGCTTTAGTGTCCCCGCGGCCCGGTCCTCGACCAGGCCTCCACCCCCCAGGAAGCAGCCCGTGACAGCTGACTAATACCCAGGTACCTATTTTTACTGCTAGGTAATAGGGGCATAGGGTGAAAGAAACTCTGCCCATTGTTTTCTCGCCAGCGCCTGGGATCGAACCCAGGACCACAGGATCACAAGTCCAGCGTGCTGTCCGCTCGGCCGACCGGCTCCCGGTCTATCCCGATCTAACATAACATTACTGGCCAATAATGACTTAGATAAGATTTCGGAAAGACACTTCCCTTGTGGTTGTTGACAGCGTGTTGATGATGGTAGAACACTAATAGATTTGATCTCCATACCACTTCGTCCAAGAGAAATTATAGGAGCTGAATTTGCTCCCCTGCGCCTCTGGTCTTAACATTGGCTGAACTCTCTCACTTCTCACGCTCCTGGCTCACTTTGTCCAGATGTCAGTAAGTGAGAGAAGGGTCACATTTACTCTATTTTGATACTGATAATTAAGTTAATTCAAATGAGATGTTTTTATGATGGTAAAAGTCCAAAGACTAATGTATTTAAGAATAATTCCCAACAGAATAGCTGGTGAATTTATAGTACTATGTGGCAATGATATCCCGTTTTCTATTGACGGAAAATTCCACAACAAGCTACATTTTCTATGAGTTAACTTGTGTATACAACGGCAGCAATAGTATCTGCCTATTGTATGTAATATTATTAAATGGTGTCGGATTTTCCGACATGATTTACCTGGCCGCTGGTGAAGGGGGTCACAATTTACGGTTTCCCCTCGATGAACTCTTGGGATCCAGTTATGACCTTTAGTCCTACCGCGGTGACCTTCGACCCTTGAGCCCTACGGTCGTGACCTCTGACCTATGTGCCCCCCTTGTAACCACTGATTCTTATAATTGACAGCCCTGAACCACAAAAGTAGATCACAAAAATTCGTTTAACACGTGCAAATACATCGAAACTGAAAACACAGGACACATAAAACACCAGACACATAAAACACAGGACACATAAAACACAGGACACATAAAACACAAGACACATAAAACACAGGACACATAAAACACCAGACACATAAAACACAGGACACATAAAACACAGGACACATAAAACACAGGACACATAAAACACAGGACACATAAAACACAGGACACATAAAACACAAGACACATAAAACACAGGACACATAAAACACAGCACACATACAACACAGCACACATACAACACAGCACACATACAACACAGCACACATACAACACAGCACACATACAACACAAGACACATACAACACAAGACACATACAACACAAGACACATACAACACAAGACACATACAACACAAGACACATACAACACAAGACACATACAACACAAGACACATACAACACAGCACACATACAACACAGCACACATACAACACAAGACACATACAACACAAGACACATACAACACAAGACACATACAACACAAGACACATACAACACAAGACACATACAACACAAGACACATACAACACAAGACACATACAACACAGCACACATACAACACAGCACACATACAACACAGCACACATACAACACAGCACACATACAACACAGCACACATACAACACAAGACACATACAACACAAGACACATACAACACAAGACACATACAACACAAGACACATACAACACAAGACACATACAACACAGCACACATACAACACAAGATACATACAACACAGCACACATACAACACAGCACACATACAACACAAGACACATACAACACAAGACACATACAACACAGCACACATACAACACAAGATACATACAACACAAGACACATACAACACAAGACACATACAACACAGCACACATACAACACAAGACACATACAACACAAGACACATACAACACAAGACACATACAACACAGCACACATACAACACAGCACACATACAACACAAGATACATACAACACAGCACACATACAACACAAGACACATACAACACAAGACACATACAACACAAGATACATACAACACAGCACACATACAACACAAGATACATACAACACAGCACACATACAACACAAGATACATACAACACAGCACACATACAACACAAGACACATACAACACAAGACACATACAACACAAGACACATACAACACAAGACACATACAACACAAGACACATACAACACAAGACACATACAACACAGCACACATACAACACAGCACACATACAACACAGCACACATACAACACAGCACACATACAACACAGCACACATACAACACAGCACACATACAACACAGCACACATACAACACAAGACACATACAACACAAGATACATACAACACAGCACACATACAACACAGCACACATACAACACAAGATACATACAACACAGCACACATACAACACAACACACATACAACACAGCACACATACAACACAGCACACATACAACACAGCACACATACAACACAGCACACATACAACACAAGATACATACAACACAGCACACATACAACACAAGATACATACAACACAGCACACATACAACACAGCACACATACAACACAGCACACATACAACACAAGACACATACAACACAGCACACATACAACACAAGACACATACAACACAAGACACATAAAACACAACATTATATATAACACAACAAATTACAAACCACATCATCAAATGTGCAGATGACACAGAGTTATGGTACAGTGGGAAATGATAATAATGTTAACACCTTAGAAAGAGATCAACATGGACCACACAAATGGTCAGAGGACTGGCAAGTGCTGTTTAATATTGACAAATGCAAGACCTTGCACACTTGCACACAATCGACTTGAGAATGGTCCAGGACGGACCGAAACGTCGTCGTCTCTTCAATTTCTAGTGTGTGGTCTGGTCAACATACTTCAGCCACGTTATTGTGACTCATCGCCTGCAAGACCTTGCATGTGGGGGACAACAACCCCCGTCACAACTACTAAATTAACAACATTACATTACAACAGATTGAAGAAAAGAAGGACCTTTTGGAGGGTAGAAATAGCCTAAGCTATTCTATCCCTGTTATTTGTAGTCTGTTGTCTCAATAAACGTACTTGAACTTGAAGTTGATAAGGATCTTAGAACCTTGGAGTCAAAAGCTGTGCAATGAAAGTTGCACAGCAGGTACATGCAGCAGGCAAAAAAGTTAACCAAACCTTTGACCTTTGACTTTACCTCTGTGTACCTTTGACTTTAAGGAAAAGAAGGTAGTGGATCAATTGAATCATTTTCTGGTGCGCGCACATTTGGATTACTGTCTCTAAGCATAGAGACCTCATCTTCAGAAGGACGTAGCTGTTCTGACCTCATCTTCAGAAGGACGTAGCTGTTCTGACCTCATCTTCAGAAGGACGTAGCTGTTCTGACCTCATCTTCAGAAGGACGTAGCTGTTCTGACCTCATCTTCTGAAGGACGTAGCTGTTCTGACCTCATCTTCAGAAGGACGTAGCTGTTCTGACCTCATCTTCAGAAGGACGTAGCTGTTCTGACCTCATCTTCAGAAGGACGTAGCTGTTCTGACCTCATCTTCAGAAGGACGTAGCTGTTCTGACCTCATCTTCAGAAGGACGTAGCTGTTCTGACCTCATCTTCAGAAGGACGTAGCTGTTCTGACCTCATCTTCAGAAGGACGTAGCTGTTCTGACCTCATCTTCAGAAGGACGTAGCTGTTCTGACCTCATCTTCAGAAGGACGTAGCTGTTCTGACCTCATCTTCAGAAGGACGTAGCTGTTCTGACCTCATCTTCAGAAGGACGTAGCTGTTCTGACCTCATCTTCAGAAGAACGTAGTTGTTCTAGAGAAAGTGCAACACCGGGCAACAAAAATCATTCCAGAACTAAGTCAACTCCCGTATCAGGATTCTTGGTTATCTTGAGGTTATCTCGAGATGATTTCGGGGCATTTTAGTGTCCCCGCGGCCCGGTCCTCGACCAGGCCTCCACCCCCAGGAAGCAGCCCGTGACAGCTGACTAACACCCAGGTACCTATTTTTACTGCTAGGTAACAGGGGCATAGGGTGAACGAAACGCTACCCATTGTTTCTCGCCGGCGCCTGGGATCGAACCCAGGACCACAGGATCACAAGTCCAGCGTGCTGTCCGCTCGGCCGACCGGCTCCCTTAAACGGTTTAGGACTAACAACATTACAAACCAGGCATAAACCAGGTGGATTTTGAAGGATTTTGATCCGGAAAATATCCTTCCTTACTAACCCATGGAACCGCCTACCCGACGAATCCGTAAATGCCAAAACTCTCTTAATTAACCTTAAAAGTAGAGCTGGGAAAGATCATCAAGGCAAATGGGGAGGGGGGAATCTGTGACAAGCCGCCGGCTTCCTATCCTCGTCGAGGCCACTAGTGTTAATGGCCCTCAAGGTCAAAATCATCCTAATATGTCACTCGTCCTAATATTCCCTTTATCATGCATCCCCAGGTCATCCTCCAGGTCCCAAAGTCATCCCTCAGGGTCCTCAGGTCATCCTCCAGGTTCCTAGGTCATCCTCCAGGTCCCAAAGTCATCCCTCAGGGTCCTCAGGTCATCCTCCAGGTCCCAAAGTCATCCCTCAGGGTCCTCAGGTCATCCTCCAGGTTCCCAGATCATCCTCCAGGTCCCAAAGTCATCCCTCAGGGTCCTCAGGTCATCCTCCAGGTCCCAAAGTCATCCCTCAGGGTCCTCAGGTCATCCTCCAGGTTCCCAGGTCATCCTCCAGGTCCCAAAGTCATCCCTCAGGGTCCTCAGGTCATCCTCCAGGTCCCAAAGTCATCCCTCAGGGTCCTCAGGTCATCCTCCAGGTTCCCAGGTCATCCTCCAGGTCCCAAAGTCATCCCTCAGGGTCCTCAGGTCATCCTCCAGGTCCCAAAGTCATCCCTCAGGGTCCTCAGGTCATCCTCCAGGTTCCCAGGTCATCCTCCAGGTCCCAAAGTCATCCCACAGTCTCCAGGCCATTCCTCAGAGTCACCAGGTCATCCTCCAGGTCCTCCAGATCATTCCTCAGTCTCCAGGTCATTCCTCAGGGCCACCAGGTCATCCTCCAGGTCATCCTCCAGGTCATCCTCCAGATCCTAATGCATGACACTCCCACTAGCACGCCTTGATGTTTCAGGCCTCCAGATTCCCAGGCCTCCATCACGGGCGCCAGACTCCTCCCCTCACCCACCAGGTCGCCCTCCGAGCCTCTGGGAGCTTTCTCAAAGACCACAAATCCACTCCTCCAAATCCCCAGGATTTGCACCACAGATTTCCAGGTCCAGCTGACCGTCTCCCAGGTCCAACAGACCGTCTCCCAGGTCATCAGCTCCAACAGACCGTCTCCCAGGTCCAACAGACCATCTCCCAGGTCATCAGGTCCAACAGACCGTCTCCCAGGTCCAACAGACCGTCTCCCAGGTCCAACAGACCGTCTCCCAGGTCCAACAGACCGTCTCCCAGGTCATCAGGTCCAACAGACCGTCTCCCAGGTCCAACAGACCATCTCCCAGGTCATCAGGTCCAACAGACTGTCTCCCAGGTCCAACAGACTGTCTGCCAGGACCAACAGACCGTCTCCCAAGTCCAACAGACCGTCTCCCAGGTCATCAGGTCCAACAGACCGTCTCCCAGGACCAACAGACCGTCTCCCAGGTCCAACAGACCGTCTCCCAGGTCATCAGGTCCAACAGACTGTCTCCCAGGACCAACAGACCGTCTCCCAGGTCCAACAGACCGTCTCCCAGGTCATCAGGTCCAACAGACCGTCTCCCAGGTCCAACAGACCGTCTCCCAGGTCCAACAGACCGTCTCCCAGGTCCAACAGACCGTCTCCCAGGTCCAACAGACCGTCTCCCAGGTCATCAGGTCCAACAGACTGTCTCCCAGGACCAACTGACCGTCTCCCAGGTCCAACAGACCGTCTCCCAGGTCCAACAGACCGTCGCAGGTCCCCAGATGCAACAATCAACGCCCTGAACACCGCCCGATCCCCAATCTGGTAGTTATCGCCCCAACCATCTACCGGACGAGGGCGCCGGCGGTGGGGTGAGTCCCCGTGGTAACGGTCCTGGACGACAGGGGCGGGTGGTAACGACCCCCTCAGCCACTCCGGTAATGGAAACGCCTTTTATGTTAGGGGCAAGGGGATTAGGGGGTGTTAAGGGGGTGCTAGCAGGCCCCACGGACACCAGCAGGGGACACCCACATTCCCACCTTGTTGATCAGACCCAACGTATACGGTACAGGTTATGTGTACTTACTTTCATTCGACTCATTTGCGTTTCTATTTCCCACCTGTGTCCTCTCGTCCTGCTTTCTCTCAGTTGGAAAATACTATCTTGTCCACTTTCTTTATTCTCCCTCTCAGTATCTTGTATGTGGTGATCATTTTCCCTCTGTTCATTCTGTCCTCTAAGGGTGCAACATTGTGTTCCATGAGCCCAGCCTCACGGGTTAACCCTCTTTCTCTGGCACCAATCTTGTCGAAAACCTCTTTACTTTTTCCATTTTGGCTTTATGGTAGTGGCTCTGATGGTGGTGGTGGTAGTTGTGGTGATGGTGGTAGTTGTGGTGGTGGTGGTAGTTGTGGTAGTGGTGGTAGTTGTGGTGGTGGTGGTAGTTGTGGTGATGGTGGTAGTTGTGGTGGTGGTGGTAGTTGTGGTGGTGGTGGTAGTTGTGGTGGTGGTGGTAGTTGTGGTGATGGTGGTAGTTGTGGTGATAGTGGTAGTTGTGGTGGTAATGGTAGTTGTGGAGGTGGTGGTAGTTGTGGTGATGGTGGTAGTTGTGGTGATGGTGGTAGTTGTGGTGGTGGTGGTAGTTGTGGTGATGGTGGTAGTTGTGGTGGTGGTGGTAGTTGTGGTGGTGGTGGTAGTTGTGGTGATGGTGGTAGTTGTGGTGATGGTGGTAGTTGTGGTGGTGGTGGTAGTTGTGGTGGTGGTGGTAGTTATGGTGGTGGTGGTAGTTGTGGTGATAGTGGTAGTTGTGGTGATAGTGGTAGTTGTGGTGATAGTGGTAGTTGTGGTGATAGTGGTAGTTGCGGTGATGGTGGTAGTTGTGGTGATGGTGGTAGTTGTGGTGGTGGTGGTAGTTGTGGTGGTGGTGGTAGTTGTGGTGGTGGTGGTGGTAGTTGTGGTGATGGTGGTAGTTGTGGTGGTGGTGGTAGTTGTGGTAGTTGTGGTGGTGGTGGTAGTTGTGGTGATGGTGGTAGTTGTGGTGGTGGTGGTAGTTGTGGTGATGGTGGTAGTTGTGGTGATGGTGGTAGTTGTGGTGGTGGTGGTAGTTGTGGTGGTGGTGGTAGTTGTGGTGATGGTGGTAGTTGTGGTGGTGGTGGTAATTGTGGTGATGGTGGTAGTTGTGGTGATGGTGGTAGTTGTGGTGATGGTGGTAGTTGTGGTGGTGGTGGTTGTTGTGGTGATGGTGGTAGTTGTGGTGATAGTGGTAGTTGTGGTGGTGGTGGTAGTTGTGGTGATGGTGGTAGTTGTGGTGGTGGTGGTAGTTGTGGTGGTGGTGGTAGTTGTGGTGATGGTGGTAGTTGTGGTGATAGTGGTAGTTGTGGTGGTGGTGGTAGTTGTGGTGGTGGTGGTAGTTGTGGTGATGGTGGTAGTTGTGGTGATAGTGGTAGTTGTGGTGGTGGTGGTAGTTGTGGTGATGGTGGTAGTTGTGGTGGTGGTGGTAGTTGTGGTGATGGTGGTAGTTGTGGTGATGGTGGTAGTTGTGATGGTGGTGGTAGTTGTGGTGGTGGTGGTAGTTGTGGTGGTGGTGGTAGTTGTGGTGGTGGTGGTAGTTGTGGTTGTGGTGGTAGTTGTGGTGATGGTGGTAGTTGTGGTGGTGGTGGTAGTTGTGGTTGTGGTGGTAGTTGTGGTGATGGTGGTAGTTGTGGTGGTGGTGGTAGTTGTGGTGGTGGTGGTAGTTGTGGTGGTGGTGGTAGTTGTGGTGGTGGTGGTAGTTGTGGTGGTGGTGGTAGTTGTGGTTGTGGTGGTAGTTGTGGTGATGGTGGTAGTTGTGGTGGTGGTGGTAGTTGTGGTGATGGTGGTAGTTGTGGTGGTGGTGGTAGTTGTGGTGATGGTGGTAGTTGTGGTGATGGTGGTAGTTGTGGTGGTGGTGGTAGTTGTGGTGATGGTACTGGTGGTAAGATCAGTAGTGGTAATAGCAGAGGTGACGTCCGTGGTACTGTGTTGACTAAGCAACCCGTCCTCATTAGCAAGGAGCCAAATGATCGCTACTCCACCCATCGAACCACCTGTTTATGAATGAAAAACTACTTACAATACACTGCCGTAGCTCAGTCGATTAAGGCAGTGTCTGGGATGCTCCCGGACGCAGGTTCGAATCCTCATCACGGCCCCTTGTGGATTTGTTCATTAAACTACTCACAACGTCATCCACGTCCTGTCCTCAGGTCCGCACCTCTGTAAACTTGTCTGTCTCTGATGTAACTCTGTCATTCACTACACACATGCTAAAAATGTCACAGCTAAATACATAGATACACTCGCAAGTTGACGCGTCTATAGACCTTCCGCTTGGGCTGGTAGCGTGGCGGCCTCGCTCCTTTGCAGGCCAGCGTTCCATTCCCGATGTCACATGTGGCGAGGCACTGTTCCTTCACTCTTGTTCCAGCGCCTGTCCTGTCTTCGTGTCCCTTCCAAGTGCACCATACTGGCTCACCACTTTGTCCTGACAAGCAAGGATGGCGTGTCTAGAGATCATTGCACAACACCCACATCCAAGTGCTTGTTGAAAACTCTGCAACTTACAAATGTCAGCAATAAAGATGACACCTGCAGGACAGATGCCACCACTGCCACCCAGAGTGTCGAGGCAGCAGGTGCTGGCCACGATCCAGGCGCCGGAACAGCTTGTGCTCGCCGGCTGTTCCTGACTCCCTCTGAAGTACGCCTTACATGTAATTAGCAACAGTAAATCCAGGTTTTACCAGGCTTCCCTTCCTGCCTCTCCCTACCTACTCCATCCCCCCAGCATCCATCCCTCCCACAGCTCTCCTCTCCCACACACACTCAGCCTCCCTCCCGCCTCCAGCACAGAGGCACAGGGCCGGTGTAGGTGCCAAGGACAAACGGTGGGTCATTTGCAATAGAGAAGCCCACCTGTCGGCTAGGGTTCGATACCACTTTGGTAATTGTTTTGTGTGTGTTTGTGCGTGTGTGTGTGTGTGTCTGCCCCTCTCTCTCTCTCTCTCTCTCTCTCTCTCTCTCTCTCTCTCTCTCTCTCTCTCTCTCTCTCTCTCTCTCTCTCTCTCTCTCTCTCTCTCTCTCTCTCTCTCTCTCTCTCTCTCTCTCTCTCTCTCTCTCTCTCTCTCTCTCTCTAACCAAACTCACACAACAAAAACATTCTTCTAACTTTTAAATGGCTCTAAAAGTAACTTTCTCTGGACGAAAGTATAAAAATATAAACTTTGAGGGTTTCGCCTCCACAGAGTTCAGCGTCTCAAAGTTGCGTAATAGAGAAATTAATAAAGTATCTCCAAGGAGTTATTTACTGGTTTAAATTTGAATACTGTGAAGTGTGTGTGTGTGTGTGTGTGTGTGTGTGTGTGTGTGTGTGTGTGTGTGTGTGTGTGTGTGTGTGTGTGTGTGTGTGTGTGTGTGTGTTTGTACGTGTGTGTGTGTGTGTGTGTGTGTGTGTGTGTGTGTGTGTGTGTGTGTGTGTGTGTGTGTGTGTGTGTGTGTGTGTGTGTGTGTGTGTGTGTGTTTGTACGTGTGTGTGTGTGTGTGTGTGTGTGTGTGTGTGTGTGTGTGTGTGTGTGTGTATGTGTGTACTCACCTAATTGTTCTCACCTAATTGTGCTTGCGGGGGTTGAGCTCTGGCTCTTTGGTCCCGCCTCTCAACCGTCAATCAACAGGTGTACAGGTTCCTGAGCCTATTGGGCTCTATCATATCTACACTTGAAACTGTGTATGGAGTCAGCCTCCACCACATCACTTCCTAATGCATTTCATTTGTCAACCACTCTGACACTAAAAAAGTGCTTTCTAATATCTCTGTGGCTCATTTGGGCACTCAGTTTCCACCTGTGTCCCCTAATGCGTGTGCCCCTTGTGTTAAATAGCCTGTCTTTATCTACCCTGTCGATTCCCTTGAGAATCTTGAATGTGGTGATCATGTCCCCCTAACTCTTCTGTATTCAAACGAAGTGAGGGTTAATTCTCGTAGTCTCTCCTCGTAGCTCATACCTCTCAGCTCGGGTACTAGTCTGGTGGCAAACCTTAGAACCTTTTTCAGTTTAGTCTTATGCTTGACTAGATATGGACTCCATGCTGGAGTCGCATACTCCAGGATTGGTCTGACATATGTGGTATATAATGTTCTGAAAGATTCCTTACACAAGTTTCTAAAGGCCGTTCTTATATTAGCCAACCTGGCATATGCCGCTGATGTTATCCTCCTGATATGAGCTTCAGGGGACAGGTCTGGCGTGATATCAACCCCCAGCACTCTTTGTCATATAACGCTTTGAAACTACTGACGGTCTTGGCCTCCACCACCTTCTCACCTAACTTGTTCCAACCGTCTACCACTCTGTTTGCGAAAGTGAATTTTCTTATATTTCTTCGGCATCTGTGTTTAGCTAGTTTATATCTATGACCTCTTGTTCTTAAAGTTCCAGGTCTCATGAAATCTTCCCTATCGATTTTATCAATTCCTGTTACTATTTTGTATGTAGTGATCATATCACCTCTTTTTCTTCTGTCTTCTAGTTTTGGCATATTTAATACCTCTAACCTCTCCTCGTAGCTCTTGCCCTTCAGTTCTGGGAGCCACTTAGTAGCATGTCTTTGCACCTTTTCCAGTTTGTTGATGTGCTTCTTAAGATAAGGGCACCATACAACCGCCGCATATTCTAGCTTTGGCCTTTGTGTGTGTGTGTGTGTGTGTGTGTGTGTGTGTGTGTGTGTGTGTGTGTGTGTGTGTGTGTGTGTGTACTCACCTAGTTGTGCTCGCGAAGGTTGAGCTTTTTTGGCTCTTTCGGCCCGCCTCTCAACTGTCAATCAATTATTTATTTGCGTAGCTTCATGAGGTTGATCCCTTTGGCTTGAGAACAGGTTTTTAGGGGTCATGCTGCTTCTGGGGTGGGGGGATGGAGGAGGGTTAAGGGGGTTGTGGAGTTAAGGGAGGGGGGGAATTGTTAGGGAGCCGGAGGGATATGGTTAGAGGAAGGGGTAGATGGTATGAAATGGGTGGGGACAGGAAATGGAAGGTAAGGGGGAGGTTGGGTAATGGGGGTTGACATGGGAGGGGGATGTGGAGTAGGGGGAAGGGGAAGATAGGAGGGGGGGCGTTGCAGCATCCGGCACTCAGTGTTCCCTTGGAGATTTAAGTCTGGTGTTTTCTTCCTGGTATTGGGAGAGGAAGTGGAATGAGATGGTTGAGGGGGGGGGGAGGGGGGAGGGGGGGAGGGGGTCAAGAGGGGAGGAGGGTGAGTGTCCACACAGTCTCTCAACCAAATTGTATTTCCCAGCTCATGTTTTTGGCAGTCTTAGCTCTTGGTCTACGGCTCCTATAGCTGCCAGTAGTCATGGTCAGCTATACTCCCTGCATGCTCTCAGGGGCTCACGACAACAATGTTGGTACTAGTCGTTCTCTCTCTCTCTCTCTCTCTCTCTCTCTCTCTCTCTCTCTCTCTCTCTCTCTCTCTCTCTCTCTCTCTCTCTCTCTCTCTCTCTCTCTCTCTCTATGTGGTTCAATCCCCGACCGTCCACAAGTGGTTGGGTACACCATTCCTTTCCCTCCGTCCCATCCCAAATCCTTATCCTGACCCCCTTCCCAGTGATATATTGTCGTAATGGCTTAGTGCTTTCTACTGGTGGTTCCTTTCCTCTTCTCTCTCTTTCAGTGCACGTGTGTGTGTGTGTGTGTGTGTGTGTGTGTGTGTGTGTGTGTGTGTGTGTGTGTGTGTGTGTGTGTGTGTGTGTTTGTGTGTGTGTGTGTGTGTGTGTGTGTGTGTACTCACCTAGTTGTACTCACCTAGTTGTGTTTGCGGGGGTTGAGCTCTGGCTCTTTGGTCCCGCCTCTCAACCGTCAATCAACAGGTGTACAGATTCCTGAGCCTATCGGGCTCTGTCATATCTACACTTGAAACTGTGTATGGAGTCAGCCTCCACCACATCACCCCCTAATGCATTCCATTTGTCAACCACTCTGACACTAAAAAAGTTCTTTCTAATATCTCTGTGGCTCATTTGGGCACTCAGTTTCCACCTGTGTCCCCTTGTGCGTGTTCCCCTTGTGTTAAATAGACTGTCTTTATCTACCCTATCAATCCCCTTCAGAATCTTGAATGTGGTGATCATGTCCCCCCTAACTCTTCTGTCTTCCAGCGAAGTGAGGTTTAATTCCCGTAGTCTCTCCTCGTAGCTCATACCTCTCAGCTCGGGTACTAGTCTGGTGGCAAACCTTTGAACCTTTTCCAGTTTAGTCTTATCCTTGACTAGATATGGACTCCATGCTGGGGCTGCATACTCCAGGATTGGCCTGACATATGTGGTATACAAAGTTCTGAATGATTCTTTACACAAGTTTCTGAATGCCGTTCGTATGTTGGCCAGCCTGGCATATGCCGCTGATGTTATCCGCTTGATATGTGCTGCAGGAGACAGGTCTGGCGTGATATCAACCCCCAAGTCTTTTTCCTTCTCTGACTCCTGAAGAATTTCCTCTCCCAGATGATACCTTGTATCTGGCCTCCTGCTCCCTACACCTATCTTCATTACATTACATTTGGTTGGGTTAAACTCTAACAACCATTTGTTCGACCATTCCTTCAGCTTGTCTAGGTCTTCTTGAAGCCTCAAACAGTCCTCTTCTGTTTTAATCCTTCTCATAATTTTAGCATCGTCCGCAAACATTGAGAGAAATGAATCGATACCCTCCGGGAGATCATTTACATATATCAGAAACAAGATAGGACCGAGTACAGAGCCCTGTGGGACTCCACTGGTGACTTCACGCCAATCGGAGGTCTCACCCCTCACCGTAACTCTCTGCTTCCTATTGCTTAGATACTCCCTTATCCACTGGAGCACCTTACCAGCTACACCTGCCTGTCTCTCCAGCTTATGTACCAGCCTCTTATGCGGTACTGTGTCAAAGGCTTTCCGACAATCCAAGAAAATGCAGTCCGCCCAGCCCTCTCTTTCTTGCTTAATCTGTGTCACCTGATCGTAGAATTCTATCAAGCCTGTAAGACAAGATTTACCCTCCCTGAATCCATGTTGGCGATTTGTCACGAAGTCCCTTCTCTCCAGATGTGTTACCAGGTTTTTTCTCACGATCTTCTCCATCACCTTGCATGGTATACAAGTCAAGGACACTGGCCTGTAGTTCAGTGCCTCTTGTCTGTCGCCCTTTTTGTATATTGGGACCACATTCGCCGTCTTCCATATTTCTGGTAGGTCTCCCGTCTCTAGTGATTTACTATACACTATGGAGAGTGGCAAGCAAAGTGCCTCTGCACACTCTTTCAGTACCCATGGTGAGATCCCATCTGGACCAACCGCCTTTCTAACATCCAGATCCAGCAGGTGTCTCTTGACCTCCTCTCTCGTAATTTCGAACTCCTCCAAGGCCGCCTGGTTTACCTCCCTTTCTCCTAGCACAGTGACCTCACCCTGTTCTATTGTGAAGACCTCCTGGAACCTCTTGTTGAGTTCCTCACACACCTCTCTGTCATTCTCTGTATACCTGTCCTCGCCTGTTCTAAGTTTCAATACCTGTTCTTTCACTGTTGTTTTCCTTCTGATGTGACTGTGGAGTAGCTTTGGTTCGGTCTTGGCTTTGTTTGCTATATCATTTTCAAAAATTTTCTCTGCTTCTCTTCTCACCCTGACGTACTCATTCCTGGTTCTCTGGTATCTCTCCCTGCTTTCTGGTGTTCTGTTATTCCGGAAGTTCCTCCACGCCTTCTTGTTCAGTTTCTTCGCTTCCATACATGCCCTATTATACCATGGATTCTTTTGTTGCTTCTCGGATTTTTCCCTTTGGGCCGGGATGAACCTGTTTACTGCCTCCTGACACTTTTGGGTAACATAGTCCATCATACCCTGTACAGACTTGTCTCTGAGGTCTGTGTCCCAAGGTATTTCACTTAGGAAACTTCTCATCTGTTCATAATTCCCCTTTCGGTATGCCAGCCTTTTGATTCCTAGTTCTTTTTGGGGGGAGATAAGTCCTAGCTCTACCAGGTACTCAAAGTTCAATACACTGTGGTCACTCATTCCCAAGGGCGCTTCCATCTTAACTTCCCTTATATCCCATTCATTTAGGGTAAATATCAAATCAAGCATTGCTGGTTCATCTTCTCCTCTCATTCTTGTTGGCTCTTTGGTATGCTGGCTTAGAAAGTTTCTTGTTGCCACGTCCAGCAGCTTAGCTCTCCATGTTTCTGGTCCTCCATGCGGGTCTCTGTTCTTCCAATCTATCTTCCCATGGTTGAAGTCTCCCATAATTAGTAGTCCAGATCCATTCCTGCTAGCAACAGAAGCTGCTCTTTCTATTATGTTAATGGTGGCCATGTTGTTTCTATCATATTCCTGTCTAGGTCTTCTGTCATTTGGTGGTGGATTATATATGACTGCGACTATAATTTTTTTCCCTCCATTTGTTACAGTACCTGCTATGTAGTCACT
The DNA here is from genome assembly GCF_040958095.1 of Procambarus clarkii. Lineage (NCBI taxonomy): Eukaryota > Metazoa > Arthropoda > Malacostraca > Decapoda > Cambaridae > Procambarus > Procambarus clarkii. Next base: position 1,254,611 of record NC_091191.1, read on the forward strand.
GAAACCTTCACAGCCCTGAATATCCATCTCCTCAAAATCCCAGCCTTTTCTTACCAGCAGAGCTACACCACCCCCACCTCTTCCTTCCCTCTCTTTCCGCATAACATAATAGTCCTGCATAATAATAATGTGTGTGTGTGCGTGTGTGTGTGTGTGTGTGTGTGTGTGTGTGTGTGTGTGTGTGTGTGTGTGTGTGTGCGTGTGTGTGTGTTTGTGTGTGTGTGTGTGTGCGTGTGTGTGTGTTTGTGTGTGTGTGTGTGTGTGTGTGTGTGTGTGTGTTTGTGTGTGTGTGTGTGTGTGTGTGTGTGTGTGTGTGTGTGTGTGTGTGTGTGTGTTTGTGTGTGTGTGTGTGTGTGTGTGTGTGTGTGTGTGTGTGTGTGTGTGTGTGTTTGTGTGTGTGTGTGTGTGTGTGTGTGTGTGTGTGTGTGTGTGTGTGTTTGTGTGTGTGTGTGTGTGTGTGTGTGTGTGTGTGTGTGTGTGTGTGTTTGTGTGTGTGTGTGTGTGTGTGTGTGTGTGTGTGTGTGTGTGTGTGTGTGTGTGTGTGTGTGTGTGTGTGTGTGTGTGTGTGTGTCAGGAAGCAACCTCAACTTGTGCTGTGACACTATTCCATTTACTGACCACCTGTAAGCCTCCTTATCTCCCTTCCCTCCATCGTCACACCTGTCTGTCTGTCCCCGACAACCGTCCCTCTATCCCCCCCCCCCTCCCCCCCAACCACCTGTCTACCTCCCGTCAGCCTCCAGACCACCAAACAACAAATCAACCATCCTTAATCCCCTTGTAAACAACTGTCTAGGGGAAAAATATCCGAGTCAGGTTTCCCCTGTCAACTACGAACTTACTGTTATAACAGCGACTTTTTTTAGGGAAATTTTAGCGACTCGAGGAAGTTTTCTCCCTAGTGGGTTCCCCTCTGGCCCTGAAAGTTGCCACAAGGACGCATTTTGTGGCGGGGAAAGAAAATACTGTGGGGGGTAAAATGGAGAATAACCTGTAGCTATATATTTGTTGCTTTCTCTGTGTTGTTAGTTGTGTGGGGGGGGGGGTTGTGTGTCCATATATAGCTGTGCTTGTAGTGGGGTCGAGCCTCGGCTCATGGGCCCCCTTCCTTCCTTCCTTCCTTCATTGCTGTAAGTCGTCGAATATGATTTTTCAAAAGTTATTTTTGTCATATTTCTTTTTAAACCCCTGTGTTGAGTGATGGGTCAACTATCTCCAACTAATCTAACTCATCTCTAACTCATCTCACTCTATCTCTAAATCATCTTACTCAATCTGTAAGTCATCTAATCCTTGTCATGTCGTTCACTTTGTACCCATAATCCAACCTTCTCCATTTTATATATTTCACTACATTAACTCTTTTAAACCTTCTGGTAATTCTCGTGTTGCCCCTCTGTGTTGTCACCCAGCAGAATATGTCGCCAGAACGCGCCTCCCAGCATGACCTTAACCCAGTTTGCATCTAAGATAAATTTGTGTTGAAATTGAAAATTGAAATTGAAATAAGTTTATTGAGGTAAAATACACACAAAGGGATGAGGTAGCTCAAGCTATTCTCACCCCACTCAGTACAACGTGTTAATACATACATAGACACACATCACAAATAAACACATTACCAAACATTCCGAGAGATAAACATATACATTTCCTCCTTCACAAGTAGTATGGTATCAGACGTACACACAAATACTTTTATGACCTAGGTATACTGTATAGACAATTTAATTTGTGTTGGAGTTTTTGAGTGACACACATAAGGCCAGGAGCTGGTCAGGCTGAGATGAGATGCCTGGCAAGAATGAGGGCCATGAGGAGGAAATGGTAGCTGAAGAGAAAGGGAAATGAAGTGTATTGAAGAGAAGAGGAAGGAGGGAATTATCAGGGGAAAAAGTACCAAGCCATTACGACTATATAGCACTTGCAATGGATCAGGATAAGGATTTGGGATGGGACATGGGAGAGGGGAAAGGAATGGTACCCCCACTACTTGTGGAAGGTCGGGGATTGAACGCCGACCTGTATGGTCGGTATACTGTGGACAGGTATGGTTTGTGTGGGGTCTATACAAGGGGGGGGGATGATTCCCCCCTGCAAGCACATAACATAATGGTCCCTCTTGTTACCGGGTTAACAACCTGTTACAAAGTTGTTACGACTTACTGTACAGTTTTGATGACGTGTTAGAAACTTGTTACAACTTGTTAGGTCGTTATTATAACTTGTTCGAATGTTGTAGGAACGTTGTATTTTCGTCCTGTGCTTGGTGGGATCGTGTTTGTATTTTGGAGGATAGAAGTGTTTGTGTGTGTGGAAGAGAAGGGTGTTTGTGTGTGTGTGTGGAAGAGAAGGGTGTTTGTGTGTGTGTGTGGAAGAGAAGGGTGTTTGTATGTGTGGAAGAGAAGGGTATTTGTGTGTGTGTGTGGAAGAGAAGGGTGTTTGTGTGTGTGGAAGAGAAGGGTGTTTGTGTGTGTGGAAGAGAAGGGTGTTTGTGTGTGTGGAAGAGAAGGGTGTTTGTATGTGTGGAAGAGAAGGGTGTTTGTGTATGTGTGGAAGAGAAGGGTGTTTGTGTATGTGTGGAAGAGAAGGGTGTTTGTGTATGTGTGTGGAAGAGAAGGGTGTTTGTATGTGTGGAAGAGAAGGGTGTTTGTGTATGTGTGGAAGAGAAGGGGTGTTTGTGTATGTGTGGAAGAGAAGGGTGTTTGTGTGTGTGTGGAAGAGAAGGGGTGTTTGTATGTGTGGAAGAGAAGGGTGTTTGTGTGTGTGTGTGGAAGAGAAAGGTGTTTGTGTGTGTGGAAGAGAAGGGTGTTTGTATGTGTGGAAGAGAAGGGTGTTTGTGTGTGTGTGTGGAAGAGAAGGGTGTTTGTGTGTGTGGAAGAGAAGGGTGTTTGTATGTGTGGAAGAGAAGGGTGTTTGTATGTGTGGAAGAGAAGGGTGTTTGTGTATGTGTGGAAGAGAAGGGTGTTTGTGTGTGTGTGTGGAAGAGAAGGGTGTTTGTATGTGTGTGGAAGAGAAGAGTGTTTGTGTGTGTGGAAGAGAAGGGGGTGTGTGGAAGAGAAGAGTGTTTGTGTGTGTGGAAGAGAAGGGTGTTTGTATATGTGTGTGTGGAAGAGAAGGGTGTTTGTGTGTGTGTGGAAGAGAAGGGTGTTTGTGTGTGTGGAAGAGAAGGGTGTGTGTGGAAGAGAAGAGTGTTTGTGTGTGTGGAAGAGAAGGGTGTTTGTATATGTGTGTGTGGAAGAGAAGGGTGTTTGTGTGTGTGTGGAAGAGAAGGGTGTTTGTGTGTGTGGAAGAGAAGGGTGTGTGTGGAAGAGAAGAGTGTTTGTGTGTGTGGAAGAGAAGGGTGTTTGTATATATGTGTGTGGAAGAGAAGGGTGTTTGTGTGTGTGTGTGTGGAAGAGAAGGGTGTTTGTGTGTGTGTGGAAGAGAAGGGTGTTTGTGTGTGTGGAAGAGAAGGGTGTGTGTGGAAGAGAAGAGTGTTTGTGTGTGTGGAAGAGAAGGGTGTTTGTATATATGTGTGTGGAAGAGAAGGGTGTTTGTATGTGTGTGGAAGAGAAGAGTGTTTGTGTGTGTGGAAGAGAAGGGTGTTTGTATGTGTGTGTGGAAGAGAAGGGTGTTTGTATGTGTGTGTGTGGAAGAGAAGGGTGCTTGTATGTGTGTGGAAGAGAAGAGTGTTTGTGTGTGTGGAAGAGAAGGGTGTTTGTATGTGTGTGTGGAAGAGAAGGGTGTTTGTATGTGTGTGTGTGGAAGAGAAGGGTGTTTGTGTGTGTGGAAGAGAAGGATGTTTGTGTGTGTGGAAGAGAAGGGTGTTTGTGTGTGTGGAAGAGAAGGGTGTTTGTATGTGTGTGGAAGAGAAGGGTGTTTGTGTGTGTGGAAGAGAAGGGTGTTTGTATGTGTGGAAAAGAAGGGTGTTTGTATGTGTGTGGAAGAGAATGGTGTTTGTATCTGTGAGAGAGAAGGGTGTTTGTATGTGTGGAAGAGAAGGGTGTTTGGTTTGATGTTTGTTTACTGTGTGTAAAGGCGGCGTGTTTTCGTATGTTGACAAGAGGGTTGTATATGTATCCTCTCTTCTCATTCACCTGTCCTCTTCCTCCTCCGCGCTCTTCTCCTCCTCCTTTATCTTCTTTATTTATTCCCCCTCTCTTTCACTATTGCTTTAATCCCTTTCAGTCTCGTTTAGCCTCCTCTCTACTTTCCCACTATACCCGTAGAGAGGGGGGAGGGAGGGAGAGGGGCGTGGGAGGGGAATGGAAGGAGAAGGAGAAGAGAATTAGAGGAGAATGTCAAGGAGATGGAGAAAGAAGGTAAGTAGAATAGTGTTATTGAAGCAGTGAATGGAGAGGGAAATGAATGAAGAAAAAGAAAATAAGAGAGAAAGGGAGAGGAAGAGAAGAAGGGAAAAGGGGGAAGAGGAAGGAAAGAGGTGAGGAGAAAGAGCGGAGGAGGAGGAGAAGGGGGTGGCAGAGGCCAGAAGGAGCTGTGTAGGAAAATTAGCAGAAATTACCATAAAAAGAGTAATTAATCTCTCTTATGACATCATTTACAACTATTCCACAACTCTTGAGGGATAATTACAACTCCCCCCCCCCTCCCTTCCCCCACTCCCCCCACTGGCTCACAACTGTGGCTTTATATATATATATATAATGAACTAAGTTCAAAACATCAAGTTTTTTCTGTTCTCTGCTGCGCCGTAATCGTGGCTCTAAGTTGGGCATCGGGGAGGCATTCTGTCTCCTATTGTTGGAACTATTTGAAGTGTTTTTTTCCTTCCAAAGGCGTTTAGTGCACCTTTGGACAGAAGTTATAAATACAAATAATCAGTGTTTGTAAATCTTGGGAAGATGTTTAGCTCATGAGTGTAATTAGTTGTGACCAATGGGGGGAAAAACTAGCTGAGTAATTTGACCAGATTTAAATTAGCACTTTGCTAGTTTAATTAGTTTACTATTGACCCACCCGCCCCCCCCCCACGCCCCCCCCCACCAGCATGTGAGTTGTGGTGGTGGTGGAGTGGAACTGAACGCCAGTGTTCATGCTGAACACTCTACGTGCATGCTGAGCACTCTACGTGCATGCTGAACACTCTACGTGCATGCTGAACATTCTACGTGCATGCTGAACATTCTACGTGCATGCTGAACATTCTACGTGCATGCTGAACATTCTACGTGCATGCTGAACACTCTACGTGCATGCTGAACATTCTACGTGCATGCTGAACATTCTACGTGCATGCTGAACATTCTACGTGCATGCTGAACATTCTACGTGCATGCTGAACACATTCCTGCAGCATTGGTGAGAATTATATACATGGGAATTCTTGGGTTTGGTCTCAAGTTCCATCAAATAGCCATACAGGGCGTGGGAAAAGTTGTGATTTTCAGTGTTAACATTGACTTTAATGCCCCAGACGAGGCAGTACAAGATATGTGTAGTGACCCTAACTCTCCCGTTGTTAGTGTTTGAGACAGTTAAATGTGTCTCACAAGTGTCTTACAAGTGTCTCATCAGCCTCTGGGAACAAGGATCAGGACGAACAACCTAGCGGGTTCTATTCCAATTGGAGAGGGAGAGAGAGAGAGAGAGAGAGAGAGAGAGAGAGAGAGAGAGAGAGAGAGAGAGAGAGAGAGAGAGAGAGAGAGAGAGAGAGAGAGAGAGAGAAGAAAAAGAAGCCTTTGAGAGAAAACGAGAGTTTTCCTTGCCCAAATTAAATGAGTCTTGGTGTAATTACAGTGAAAGAGGTAATTAACCTGGATGACGCATGCAAATCACTTGAAATAATTACCTTGTTATCATCGAAATCAGGTCGTTTGGTAAGGTGAGGCGCTGGTTAGTGAGACGCTACGTTTATCTAAATGCTGCGCTTTCTTGTGTGAGGAAATGTGTGTATGTGGCCAGGGGGTGGGAGGGTTGTAGGAGTGTGGTTGTGGAGTGGGGGGAGAGTGTGGGGGTGTGGGGGAGTGTGTGGGGGAGCGTGTGGGGGAGTGTGTAGGGGAGTGTGTGGGGGAGTGTGTGGGGGAGTGTGTGGGGGAGTGTGTGGGGGAGTGTGTGGGGGAGTGTGTAGGGGAGTGTGTGGGGGAGTGTGTAGGGGAGTGTGTGGGGGAGTGTGTGGGGGAGTGTGTGGGGGAGTGTGTGGGGGAGTGTGTAGGGGAGTGTGTGGGGGAGTGTGTGGGGGAGTGTGTAGGGGAGTGTGTGGGGAGTGTGTGGGGGAGTGTGTAGGGGAGTGTGTTGGGGAGTGTGTGGGGGAGTGTGTGGGGGAGTATGTAGGGGAGTGTGTGGGGGAGTGTGTGGGGGAGTGTGTAGGGGAGTGTGTGGGGGAGTGTGTGGGGAGTGTGTGGGGGAGTGTGTGGGGGAGTGTGTGGGGGAGTGTGTAGGGGAGTGTGTGGGGGAGTGTGTAGGGGAGTGTGTGGGGAGTGTGTGGGGGAGTGTGTAGGGAGTGTGTTGGGGAGTGTGTGGGGGAGTGTGTGGGGGAGTATGTAGGGGAGTGTGTGGGGGAGTGTGTGGGGGAGTGTGTAGGGGAGTGTGTGGGGGAGTGTGTGGGGAGTGTGTGGGGGAGTGTGTGCGGGAGTGTGTGGGGGAGTGTGTGGGGGAGTGTGGGAGTGTGTGGGGAGTGTATGGGAGTGTGTGTGTGGGAGTGTGTGTCGGGAAGTGTGTGGGGGAGTGGGTGGGAAAATGTGACCAGGAGTGTGATGTGGATCTCACCAAAGTGAGCACATCTTCATGTGCTCACCTTTATGTTCTTTGTCCTCATCTTCAGGGTCGAGCATCACCTCCTAAGCCCCGCCTCTTGAACTATAGACTCTATAAACCAATGACTTTTCTCATTTTTCTAATAATGTGTATGTACAACATTCCGTACTATTAGCTTCAATGGCTTCAAACACGTTCAGTTGATTTCGTTCTAATTTGCGTCTAATTTCCATCTGTGTTCCCTCGTTCTGTTGTTTCATACTTTTGAATACTGTTTTTTTGTCAAACTGTTCAATTCCGGTTAGAATGATTTATGTCGTAATCATGTTCCCTTCATATCTTCTTTTTCCTCTCCAGTGTGGTAAAGTCCAGAGCTTATAGCCCTTGCGGCTAAGGAACAAATTTTGTGCATACCTTTGTATTTTTAATATATATATATATATATATATATATATATATATATATATATATATATATATATATATATATATATATATATATGTATATATATATATATATATATATATATATATATATATATATATATATATATATATATATATATATATATATATATATATATATATATATATATAATGAGTCCATGCCGGCGCTGCACACTCGAGAGTGGGTCTCGCGTACGTTGCACAAAGTATCCGGGAATCTCGTTTATTGTCAAAATTCCTGAAGGTTATATGGACGTGTGCCAAACTGACATATTGATAATGGTCCAAGTGCTGGGCCTCAACGCCCACCTCATAACACCGACCAACCCCTAAACAGTGACCTCTCTCCCCCCGGTGGCGGCGCCGTAGGACGCACCTGGAACAAGAAGGAGGGCAGTTCGTCGTGGTCGCCGCCAGAGTTCAGCGAGGCGCTGGCCAACAACATCACCGTCATGGAGGGAGAGACGGCCGCCCTTCCCTGCGTCGTCACCAGACTCAGAGGACGCTCGGTGAGTGTTGGGGGGACGTGGGGGACTTCTGGTGGAGGTGGGGGACTTCTGGGGGAGGTGGGGGACTTCTGGGAGAGGTGGGAGGAGGTGGGGGACTTCTGGGAGAGGTGGGAGGAGGTGGGGGACTTCTGGGAGAGGTGGGAGGAGGTGGGGGACTTCTGGGAGAGGTGGGGGACTTCTGGGGGGATGTGGGGGCTTCTGGGGGAGGTGGGGGACTTCTGGGAGAGGTGGGGGACTTCTGGGGGGAGGTGGGGGACTTCTGAGGGAGGTGGGGGACTTCTGGGAGAGGTGGGGGACTTCTGGGGAAGGTGGGGGGACTTCTGGGAGAGGTGGGGGACTTCTGAGGAAGGTGGGGGACTTTTGGGAGAGGTGGGGGGAGGTAAGGAACTTCTGGGGGGAGGTGGAGGACTTCTGGGAGAGGTGGAGAACTTCTGGGAGAGGTGGGGGACTTCTGGGAGAGGTGGGGGGACTTCTGAGGAAGGTGGGGGACTTCTGGGGAAGGTGGGGGACTTCTGGGGAAGGTGGGGGACTTCTGGGAGAGGTGGGGGACTTCTGGGAGAGGTGGGGGACTTTTAGGAGAGGTGGGGGACTTCTGGGGGAGGTGGGGGACTTCTGGGGGGAGGTGGGGGGACTTCTGGGGGGAGGTGGGGGACTTCTGGGAGAGGGGGTACTTTTAGGAGAAGTGGGGGACTTCTGAGGGAGGTGGGGGACTTCTGAGGGAGGTGGGGGACTTCTGGGAGAGGTGGGGGACTTCTGGGGAAGGTGGGGGGGACTTCTGGGAGAGGTGGGGGACTTCTGAGGAAGGTGGGGGACTTTTGGGAGAGGTGGGGGAGGTGGGGGACTTCTGGGGGGAGGTGGAGGACTTCTGGGAGAGGGGGTACTTTTAGGAGAAGTGGGGGACTTCTGAGGGAGGTGGGGGACTTCTGGGAGAGGTGGGGGACTTCTGGGGGGAGGTGGAGGACTTCTGGGAGAGGTGGAGAACTTCTGGGAGAGGTGGGGGACTTTTGGGGGGAGATGGGGGACTTCTGAGAGAGGTGGGGGGACTTCTGAGGAAGGTGGGGGACTTCTGGGGAAGGTGGGGGACTTCTGGGAGAGGTGGGGGACTTCTGGGGAAGGTGGGGGACTTCTGGGGAAGGTGGGGGACTTCTGGGAGAGGTGGGGGACTTCTGGGAGAGGTGGGGGACTTTTAGGAGAGGTGGGGGACTTCTGGGGGGAGGTGGGGGACTTCTGGGGGGAGGTGGGGGACTTCTGGGGGGAGGTGGGGGACTTCTGGGGGGAGGTGGGGGACTTCTGGGAGAGGTGGGGGACTTTTGGTAGAGGTGGGGGACTTCTGGGAGAGGTGGGGGACTTCTGGGAGAGGTAGGGGGCTTCTGGGAGAGGTGGGGGACTTTAGGGGAAGGTGGGGGACTTCTGGGAGAGGTGGGGGACTTCTGGGGAAGGTGGGGGACTTCTGGGAGAGGTTGGAGACTTCTGGGGGAAGGTGGGGGACTTCTGGGGGAGGTGGGGGACTTCTGGGAGAGGTGGGGGACTTCTGGGAGAGGTAGGGGACTTTTAGGAGAGGTGAGGGACTTCTGGGGGAGGTGGGGGACTTCTGGGGGGAGGTGGGGGACTTCTGGGGGGAGGTGGGTGACTTCTGGGGGGAGGTGGGGGACTTCTGGGGGGAGGTGGGGGACTTCTGGGGGGAGGTAGGGGACTTCTTGGGGGAGGTGAAGGACTTCTGGGAGAGGTGGGGGACTTCTGGGAGAGGTGGGGGACTTCTGGGGGGATGTGGGGGACTTCTGGGGGGAGGTGGGGGACTTCTGGGGGAGGTGGGGGACTTCTGGAGGGAGGTGGGGGACTTCTAGGGGAGGAGGGGGACTTCAGGGGGAGGTGGGGGACTTCTGGGGGGAGGTGGGGGACTTCTGGGGGAGGTGGGGGACTTCTGGGTGAGGTGGGGGACTTCTGGGAGAGGTGGGGGACTTCTGGGAGAGGTGGGGGACTTCTGGGGAAGGTGAGGGACTTCTGGGGAGAGGTGGGAGACTTCTGGGAGAGGTGGGGGACTTCTGGGGGGATGTGGGGGACTTCTGGGAGAGGTGGGGGACTTCTGGGGGATTTGGGGGACTTCTGGGAGAGGTGGGGGACTTCTGGGAGAGGTGGGGGACTTCTATGGGAGGTGGGGGACTTCTGGGAGAGGTGGGGGACTTCTGGGAGAGATGGGAGACTTCTGGGAGAGGTGGGGGATTTCTAGGAGAGATGGGGGACTTCTGGGGGGATGTGGGGGACTTCTGGGAGAGGTGGGGGACTTCTGGGGGGATGTGGGGGACTTCTGGGAGAGGTGGGGGACTTCTGGGAGAGGTGGGGGACTTCTGGGAGAGGTGGGGGACTTCTATGGGAGGTGGGGGACTTCTGGGAGAGGTGGGGGACTTCTGGGAAAGATGGGGGACTTCTGGGAGAGGTGGGGGACTTCTGGGAGAGGTGAGGGACTTCTGGGGAAGGTTGGGGACTTTTGGGAGAGGTGAGGGATTTCTGGGGAAGGTGGGGGACTTCTGGGAGAGGTGGGGGACTTCTGGGAGAGGTGGGGGACTTCTAGGAGAGGTGGGGGACTTCTGGGGAAGGTGGGGGACTTCTGGGAGAGGTGGGGGACTTCTGGGAGAGGTGGGGGACTTCTATGGGAGGCGGGGGACTTCTGGGAGAGGTGGGGGACTTCTGGGAAAGATGGGGGACTTCTGGGAGAGGTGGGGGACTTCTGGGAGAGGTGAGGGACTTCTGGGGAAGGTTGGGGACTTTTGGGAGAGGTGAGGGATTTCTGGGGAAGGTGGGGGACTTCTGGGAGAGGTGGGGGACTTCTGGGAGAGGTGGGGGACTTCTAGGAGAGGTGGGGGACTTCTGGGGAAGGTGGGGGACTTCTGAGGAAGGTGGGGGACTTCTGGGAGAGGTGGGGGACTTCTGGGGAATGTTGGGGGACTTCTGGGAGAGGTGGGGGACTTCTGGGGAAGGTGGGGGACTTCTGGGAGAGGTGGGGGACATCTGGGGAAGGTGGGGGACTTCTGGGAGAGGTGGGGGACTTCTGGGAGAGGTGGTGGATTTCTGGGGAAGTTGGGAGACTTCTGTAAGAGGTGGGGGACTTGTGGGGGGAGGTGGGGGACTTATGGGGGAGGTGGGGGACTTCTGGGAGAGGTGAGGGACTTGTGGGGGGAGGTGGGGGACTTCTGGGAAAGGTGGAGGACTTCTGGGAGAGGTGGGGGACTTCTGGGAGAGGTGGGGGACTTGTGGGGGGATGTGGGGGACTTCTGGGGAAGGTGGGGGACTTCTGGGGGAGGTGGGGGACTTCTGGGGAAGGTGGGGGACTTCTGGGGAAGGTGGGGGACTTCTGGGGAAGGTTGGGGACTTCTTAGAGAGGTGGGGTCTTCTGGGAGAGGTGGGGGACTTCTGGGAGAGGTGGGGGTCTTCTGGGAGAGGTGGGGGACTTCTGGGAGAGGTGGGGGACTTTTGGTGAAGGTGGGTTACTTCTGGGGAAGGTGAGGGACTTCTGGGGAAGGTGGGGGACTTCTGGGAGAGGTGGGGGACTTCTGGGGAAGGTGGGGGACTTCTGGGAGAGGTGGGGGACTTCTGGGAGAGGTGGGGGACTTCTCGGGGGGAGGTGGGGGACTTCTGGGAGAGGTTCGGGACTTCTGGGGGGATGTGGGGGACTTCTGGGAGAGGTGGGGGACTTCTGGGGTAGGGTTATCAGGTCATTCAGAAGTACTACACAGCCTGCCAGCTCTCCTCTCCCTGTTTAAGAGTTGCCACATGGTTCTTCATCCCTGTGCTCATCTCTTCACATGTTCCGCTAGCCTCTCATTGTTGGCCTCATGTATCACCTTGCATGTTACGTAACTGGTGTGTGTGTGTGTGTGTGTGTGTGTGTGTGTGTGTGTGTGTGTGTGTGTGTGTGTGTGTGTGTGTGTACTCACCTAATTGTGCTTGCGGGGCTTGAGCTTTGGCTCTTTGGTCCCACCTCTCAACTGTCAATCAACTGGTGTGTGTGTGTGTGTGTGTGTGTGTGTGTGTGTGTGTGTGTGTGTGTGTGTGTGTGTGTGTGTGTGTGTGTGTGTGTGTGTGTGTGTGTGTACTCACCTAATTGTGCTTGCGGGGGTTGAGCTTTGGCTCTTTGGTCCCACCTCTCAACTGTCAATCAAGTGGTGTGTGTGTGTGTGTGTGTGTGTGTGTGTGTGTGTGTGTGTGTGTGTGTGTGTGTGTGTGTGTGTGTGTGTGTGTGTGTGTGTGTGTTTCAAGAGAATCAGCTCTGCTTTTCTATTTATTGAGAAACATTCTGAACAAACCCGGTGCCTCCATTCAGCCGTAGGTCCCAAGTGACAATATAAGACTTTGTAGGCCAACAAATGATTCATATATACTTGTATGTGCGCCGCTGACCACTTTAAGACTTTAAGATGTTGCATATATTAATAACTTGCACTGTAAACCTTGGTATTGTTACGCAATTTATATATGAATATAAATCAATGTATGCAGTTTCGCTCATCAAATATGTCATGGAGATAACACAATCTATATATGTAGTTATATCTTTCTGTGATATCATTCTGTCTCTTGGTGTTATATTGATTTGGATTTTCTCTTGTTTTATTCTGTTTTAATTCACGTGTTTATCTTCCTTTTTCTGTTTCGTTTGTTTAGTTGCTTCAGTGTTTTGTTCTTGCGTTCTTGTGGTTTGTTTGTTTATTATGATTTACTTCTCTGATTATCTCTCACTTCCTGTCTCTTGTCACCTGCTATCTTCCTCACCTTGTCTCTCCTTATCTCACCTGTTACTGCTCCTCACACCTGTGTCACCCGTTACTGCCCCCTCACACCTGTGTCACCCGTTACTGCCCCCACACACCTGTGTCACCCGTTACTGCCCCCCCACACCTGTGTCACCCGTTACTGCCCCTCACACCTGTGTCACCCGTTACTGCCCCCCCACACCTGTGTCACCCGTTACTGCCCCTCACACCTGTGTCACCCGTTACTGCCCCCTCACACCTGTGTCATCCGTTACTGCTCCTCACACCTGTGTCACCCGTTACTGCCCCACACACCTGTATCACCCGTTATTGCCCCCCACACCTGTGTCACCCGTTACTGCCCCCCACACCTGTGTCACCCGTTACTGCCTCCCACACACCTGTATCACCCATCACCACACGTGAGACAGAGAGGTCATTACTAATCAGACAGGTGTGTGTGCTTGACAGGTGTCGTGGATGAGACAGCGGGACCTCCACGTCATCTCCGCTAATCAACTCATCTTCACCTCCGACGACAGGTTCAAGGTATGGCATCTCACCTGAATGGATCTTCTCTCATCTATTATAACATCTCGGGGAAACTATGCCACCCACAACAGTTCCCTAACTCCCAGAGGACAATTTACTGCTAGGTCAAGAGGTACATCAGATGAAAGGGAACGTGCCTGATTTTAATTGTTCCTCCCCCTTCATGGGAATCGAACCCGGGATGCATGATTGTGAGTCGAGAGCGTCGACCACTGTGCCAGAGAAATCCTAATAATAATAAAATAATAATAATAATAATAATTAAATAATGGAAGCATTATTACCACAATTAAATAAGATAACAATTAAATAAACAATTAAATAAATCAATTAAATTTTATTTAATTAAATTAAATAAAATTAAATAAGCGGATATAATTTATATTCTGATCGGCTCTTAAATCACTGAATATGAACGAGATTGTATTGATTGTCATAACTGATGATATTAATGGGAAAACTGATTGTATCCTACAATGTACGCGATTATAGATTAATCTATTAGCATATTCGTACACGTTATTTTGATATTGCATTCATGTCAAATTATTTAATAATTTCCTTTTAAAATTATTCCTTCTATTTAATCATTTCAATTTTAGATTATACCATGTGTGTAGAATTTAAAAAAAAATATTTTATTTGAAATTTTATTGAACAATATTGGTTACATAAAAGGTACAAAGGTAACAAAGGTAATTGTGATTAGTTTTAGATTATTTCAAGCTCCTCAGATGTTGGGCAGGAAGGAAAAATGCAATGTGCATTTCTGTGGTGTATTTCCACACTGAGGTGCTTGGAAAAAAAATGCAGGCTGCTTTTGGGTCTCTTTTTTGTTTCGACGAGCCTAGAACCCTGAGAAAATTCGTGACATTTTAATCCCAGGGTCCAAGAAATAAGCTCATTGCAAAGTTGAGTTTGATCATTGGGAGTTCCCTTCGGCAACACGCTGGACCTTGGCTTTACTTCTAGTCAAACTGGAGAAATTTCTCTCAAGCTTTAGATCTCACTTCAAGTTTCCTCCTGAGCTGGAAATTGTTATAGAAGCATTTGCACTTATGGGAACAAAATGACACAATACTTGAATGACATGTTGATATCTGTCTCTCACTAGATATGTTGATATCTGTCTCTCACTAGATATGTTGATATCTGTCTATCACTAGATATGTTGATATCTGTCTCTCACTAGATATGTTGGTATCTGTCTCTCACTAGATATGTTGATATCTGTCTCTCACTAGATATGTTGATATGTCTCTCACTAGATATGTTGGTATCTGTCTCTCACTAGATATGTTGATATCTGTCTCTCACTAGATATGTTGATATCTGTCTCTCACTAGATATGTTGATATCTGTCTCTCACTAGATATGTTGAGATCTGTCTCTCACTAGATATGTTGGTATCTGTCTCTCACTAGATATGTTGAGATCTGTCTCTCACTAGACGACATGAGCACATCTTAGAGACACGGGAGACGTCCCCCCCCCCCACCCATCCCCTGTCAGAAGGCCGTGTGCCCAATTGTTCTTCATCAGTAGTAACGTGGGCTGTATTTAACCATTTAACAACCAGCTACCTCGTTAAACCAGCTAAACCCTTCACTGTTCGAATAAACCAATAACTCTCCATCCCTCCCCCCACTGCTAACTACCCTAGCCACTGTGGCCTTCGTTAGACCTCAGGTCGTCGTTAGACCCAGGTCGTCGTTACACCCAGGTGGTCGTTCACTCTCTCTCTCTCTCTCTCTCTCTACAACAGGTGAGGATGGATAACGAGACGTCGTCGTTCACTCTGGAGATCGTAGCTGCCCTCACTAACGACTCTGGGGTCTATGAGTGCCAGATCAACACACGACCCAAGCTCTCGCGCCCCGTCACCCTCAGAGTCCAGGGTGAGTCAGTGGGTATGAGGTGAGGACACGAGGGGTGAGCCAGGGTGAGTGGAAGTGTGAGGTGAGTGTGAGGAAAGACTTGGCGTGACGATAAGGTGAGTCAGAGGCGCTGGGAGGCTGAAGATATCATTTTTGGGTTTTGGATAATGTTGTCCTGGGTGACATAGGGGGTGACACAGGGGTGACACAGGGGTGACACAGGGGTGACACAGGGGTGACACAGGGGTGACACAGGGGGGTGACACAGGGGTGACACAGGGGTGACACAGGGGTGACACAGGGGTGACACAGGGGGGTGACACACGGGTGACACAGGGGTGACACGGGGGGTGACACAGGGGTGACACAGGGGGGTGATACAGGGGTGACACAGGGGTGACACGGGGGGTGACACAGGGGTGACACAGGGGGGTG